>NW_007259596.1:3224-110075 GCF_000164805.1 Carlito syrichta
TATTGGTTTATTTAGGGTCTCAATTTCTTCTTGTTCCAACCTAGGTAGGTTGTGTGATGTCAGAAAGTCTTCCATTTCCTTCTGGTTTTCAAGTTTGTTTCCATACAAGTGTACGTAGTAGTCTCTAATGATCTTTTGTATTTCTTCAGGGTCAGATGTGACTTCATCTTTTGTGTTTCTGATTATGCTTATTTGGTTTTTTTCTCGTTTTTTCTTGGTCAGTCTAGCTAGGGGACCATCAATCTTGTTTACCCTTTCGAAGAACCAGCTTTTTGTTTCATTGATTTTTTGTATTATCTTTTTGTCTTCTATGTCCTGGATTTGGGCTTTTATTTTGGTGATCTGGATTCTTCTGCTGAAATTAGGGTTTTTGTGGTCTTGCTTTTCCAGCTTCTTTAGGTGGCTTGTTAGGTTGTCAATTTCTGTTCCTTCCATTTTCCTCATGTGTGTTTGTAGGGATATAAATTCCCCTCTTATTACAGCTTTTAAGGCATCCCAGAGATTTTGGTAAGATGTTTCTTTATTTTCATTTGTTTCCAGGTATCTTTTGATCTCTATTTTGATGTCATCATTGACCCAGGAGTTATTTAGCATCATGCTGTTTAGTGTCCATGTCTTTGTGGGTTTTGGGGGGACTTTGTTGGTGTCAATGTTTATTTTTATTCCACTGTGGTCCGAGAAGGTGCATGGCAGAATTTCAGTCCTTTTAAATTTGCTTATACTTGATTTGTGTCCAATTATGTGGTCGATCTTAGAATAGTGAACCTTTTATCATTATGTAGTGGCCCTCTGTATCTTTTTTAATTTTTGATAGCTTAAATGGTATTTTGTCTGAAATTAGGATCGCGACTCCTCCTTTCTTTTGTGTTCCATTCGCCTGAAAATTTGTTTCCCATCCTCTTACTTTGAGTCTGTGTATGTCCTTTCTAGTGAGATGGGTCTCTTGAAGGCAGTATATTGTTGCCTGGTGATATTTTATCCATTTTGTCATTCTATGTCTTTTCAGTGGTGCGTTTAGTCCATTCACATTCAGACTAATTATTGAAATGTGAGAGTTCATCCCTATCATGGAGTTCTTATTGAGTTATTGTTCTTCCACTTGGTTTTTTCTTTTTTCTTTTTCTTTTTTTTTTTTTTTTTTTGTCTTTCTTTTGCTTTTGGGGTTGGTTCGTGTATATTTTATTCTTTTCCCTGTACTCTTGTGAAGAACGTTGTTCTTTTTTCCTTTTCTTCTGTGTTTAGTACTTTCTTAAGTGTTTCATGTAGAGATGGTTTTGTGGCTGCATAAGTTCTTAGGGATTGGATATCTGGGAAAGATTTTAATTCTCCCTCACTGATGAAGCTTAGCTTGGCTGGGTAGGTTATTCTTGGTTGAAATTGTTTATCCTTTAGGACTTTGAAGATAGGGCTCCAAGCTCTCCTAGCCTGCAGGGTTTCTGCAGATAAATCTGCTGCTATTCTGATTGGTCTTCCATGGTGGTGATCTGGCCTTTTTCTCTTGCTGCCTTTAGGATTTTTTCTTTTGTGCCTACTTTATTTAGGCGAATTATTATGTGTCTAGGAGTTGGTCTTCTCATTTGTTGTCTTGCGGGGGTTCTCTGAATCTCTTGTGTTTGAATTTTTGTATCACTGATTAGATAAGGGAAATTTTCTTGAATGATCTCGTGGAAAGTTTGTTCCAATGTGGTCTCTGTTTCTCTTTCTGCCTCAGGGAGTCCGATTATTCTTAGGTTAGACCTCTTGAGGTAGTCACTCATCTCTTGAAGGTTTTGTTCTGTCTTTTTTAGCTTATTTTCTGTGTTTTTAAGAGTTTGGGTTATTTCTATATTTTGGTCCTCAAGCTCTGAGATTCTTTCTTCTGCTAGGGTAATTCTGTTTTCCATGCTTATCAATTTGTTATTTATTTCATTCACAGTATTCTTTATTACTGTTATCTCAGCTATCAGCTCCTTCCTAGTTTCTTCTTGTGTCTCCTCAATTCTTTTTAGTCTCTCCATTATTGTTTTGATATCTACATTTGCATTTTGAGACCCTTCATTCTGGGGACTTTTCATTGTTTGTATTCCAAAGTCAATTTTCTCAGTGTCTGCTCTCCCAGGCGTCTGGGAGAGACCCATACTCTTCTTTTGGTTTTTCTTCATTTCTGTAGATTTTTCTCCCTTTACCCCTTTCCCTCCCCCTCTTCGATTCTGTTTTTGAGGGAAGGTGGGGTTGCTTTTATTTCTCTTCTGCAATGACCTGTTCTTCCTTATGAGGGTCTTCTGGTTTTGTTCACTTTTCCCTCTGCTTTACAGTCTGTCTATTCAGCAGTTTGCAGTCTTGGTCCCAACAGGAAACTATCCGCCTGCACCGTGGCGGCTCCCTCGCTGATTATCAAAAGTGCATTCTTAATGGACGTGAAGATAAGACCAGGGAAAGATGTAGGAAGTAAGGACAGCAAGCACAGAGAAAGGGCTCAAGGACTTTTGATGACAAAGGCTTGTAAGAGATTGGCATACTCTAAAGAGATTATGGGTAGCAGGGCTTTTGTTTCATGTCTTCTGTAGGGATGGTATGTTGACCTGAATGTTTGATTGAGTAAGAAAATGATCAATAGAGAAGTGGATCAAGATTCAAGACAGAGCAGTCAACTGATAAAACAAGGCCCCCTGAGAAGATAAGGAAGTATTCAAGAGCACAGTTGAATGAATTAGGCTTCAATGGCATAATTAATCCTCTCAGACGAGAATGAAGAAATTAAGGATGAGGAGACCCCAATAACTACTCTGTGAGTATAAATAGTGGGAAGTAGAGTGAGTGTGAGAAAAAGGGAAAGAATTTGAATCACGAAAAAAATTACAAAGCTTTGAAATTTTGGTTGAGGTCAACGACATAGGAGCTTTTGGAGGACAAAAAAGAGACTGATAATAAACTAAGGTCCTGTCAGACAAGCAAAACAGTGAATTTGTCAAGAGGCCAAGTTGCCTGATTTTGCAAATCTTCCAGCACTGGTTTTTTTTTTTTATTTTAAAATTGTGGGGTACAATGCGGGGTTAGGTATACAAATATTCATTGTGCAGATACTCTTGTTAATGAGGTGTGCCTCCCCTTCCCCAGGCAGATTTCAACTACTGTCAATCTCACCGCCCCACCCCCCTGCTCCCCACAGTTTCCCACCACTGTCAATCCTTTTCTTATAGTATTACAGAGTTGTTCAAAGTCCACTTATGAGTGAGAACATGTGATACTCAGTTCTTTGTTTCTGTGAAAGATCACTCAGTATTATAGACTCTAATTCCATCCAGGTTGCTGTGAAATTCATGATTTTGTTCTTCTTTATGTCTGCATAATATTCCATTGTGTATATGTACCACATTTTTTTTATCCAGTCCTCTTTTGATGGGCAGCATGGTTGGTACCATATTTTTGCTATTGTGAATAATGTTGCAATAAACATGCATGTGCAGGTATCTTTTTTATAGAGTGATTTGAATTCTTTTGAGTATATTTGCAGTAGGGGGATTGTTGGGTCATATGGAAGGTTGATTTTTAGAACTTTTAGGAATCACCACACTGATTTCCACAGAGGCTGTACTAGTTTACACTCCAACAAACAGTGTAGAAGTGTTCTCTTTTTGCCACATCCTCTCCAACATATGTTATATTTTGCAATTGCTGATGGCCATTCTGACAGGAGTTAGGTGGTATCTCAGTGTAGTTTTAATTTGCATTTCTTTGATGACTAGTAAGCCTGAACATTTTTTTCATGTATCTGTTGGCTGCTTATATGTTTTCTTTTGAGAACTGTCTATTCATATCTTTTGCTCACTTTGTAATGGGGCTGTCTGTTTTTTTTTTTCTTTTCAGCATGTTTGAGTTCTTTGTAGATCCTAGATGTTAGACTTTTGTCAGACATGGAATTGGCAAATATTTTTTCACAGTCTGTGGATGGTCTCCCTCCTCTCTTGATGGTTTCTTTGGCTTTGCAGAAGCTTGTCAGTTTGATGAGGTCCCACTTATCTATGTTATCTCATATGACCTAGGCACTTCAGGTTTTGTTCAGAAATTGGTTGCCCGTTCCAGTTTCCATAAGGGTGTCTCCCGCATTTTCTAAGGTTCTTATAGTATGAGTTTAATGTTTAGGGCTTTGATCCATTTAGAGTTAACTTTTGTGTATGGGGATAGGTAGGGGTCCTGTTTCAATCTGCTGCATGTGGTCAGTCAGTTTTTCCAGCAGCATTAACGGAATAGCTTCTCCTCTCCCCAGTCATGGGTGGTGGAGGTTTTGTCAAAGATGAGTTGGTTGAGAAATGGAGGTTTTGCTTCTGGAATCTCAATTCTATTCCATTGGTCTATATGCCTGTTCTTGTATCAAAACCAGGTTGTTTTGATTATTGTAGCTTTATAATAAAGTTTAAAGTTTGGGAGTGTGATACCTCCTACTTTTTTTCTTCTGAGGATTGGTTTGGCTATTCCTGGTCACTTATGTTTCCACATGAATTCCTGTATTGTTGTTTCTAGGTCTGAGGAGAATTTTGCTGGTAATTTGATGGGTATTGCATTAAATATGTAGATGGCCTTACATAGAATGGACATCTTAACAATGTTGATTCTTCCAACCCATGAGTATGGAATATTTTTCCACTTGTTTGTGTCATCTTTGATTTCTTTGAGCAGTGTTTTGTAGTTTTCATTGTAAAGATCTTTAACACCTCTGGTTAGAAAGATGCCAAGGGATTTCATTTTTTGTATGGCTATTGTGAATGAAATTGTGCTTTTTAGCCAGGCTCGGTGGCTCATCCTGTAATCCCGTGCCTTTGGGAGGCTGAGGTGAGTGGATTGTCTGAGCCCACGGGTTCGAGACCCACCTGGGCAGCGAGACCTCATCTCTGCAATAAATCAAAAAATCAGCTGGGTGTGGTAGCGCATGCCTGTAATTCCAGCTACTCGGAAGGCTGAGGCAGAAGGCTCGCCAGAGCCCAGCAGGCAAGGTTGCGGTGGCCGGGTGTGGCCACTGCACTCCAGTCTGGGTGACCGAGTGAGACTCCAACTCAAAAAAAAAAAAAAAAGAAATTGTGCTTTTTATTAGGGTTTCTGTTTATTTATTATTGGTGTATAGAAATGTGGTTGTCTTTTGCACAATTATTTTATAACCTGAGATTTTGCCAAAATCCTTTATCAGTGCAAGGAGGATTTTGGCAGATTCTCTTGGATTTTCAAGGTATAGAATCATGTCGTCTGCAAAGAGAGATAGCTTGACTTCCTCTTTTTCTATTTGAATACCCCCCAATCATCTTCTCTTCTCTGATAACTCTAGCTAGGACTTCCAAAACTATATTGAACAGGAGTGGTGAGAATGGGCATCCTTGTTTTGTTCCAGTCTTGGGGGGAAATGGTTCCAATTTCTGTCTGTTTAGCAGTATGCTGGCTGTGGGTTTCCTGTAGATTACGCTTACTGCTTTGAGGTATGTTCTATCTATGCCTAAATGTTTGAGGGTTTTTATCAGGAAGGGGTGCTGAATTTTATCAAAAGCTTTTTCTGCATCTAATGATATAATCATGTGTTTTTTGTTTTACGTCTGTTGATGTATTTAATTACGTTTATTGTCTTATGAATGTTGAACCAACCTTGCCTCCTGGGGATGAAGCCTACTTGGTCACGGTGGGTGACTTTTGAGATGTGTTATTGAATCTGGTTTGCTAGGATCTTGTTCAGAATTTTAGCATCTATGTTCATCAAGGATATTGACCTGTAGTTCTCTTTCTTTGTTGGATCTTTACCTGATTTGTGTATGAATGTTATGTTAGCTCCAAAAAATGATCTGGGGCGAGTTCCATCTTTCTTGATTGCCTGGGATACTTTCAATAGGATTGGCATCAGTTCCTCCTCATATGTTTTGTAGAATTCTGCTGGAAAGCCTACTGGTCCAGGGCTTTTTTTTGTAGTTAGTTTTCTTATGACAAAGTAAATTTTCTGGATTGTTATTGGTCTATTTAGGGTCTCGATTTCTTCTTGTTTCAACCTAGGGAGATTGTGTGATGTCAGAAAGTCCTCTGTTTCCTTTAGGTTGTCAAGTTTGTTTCCATACACGTGTACATAGTAGTCTCTGATAATCTTTTATATTTCTTCAGGGTCAGATGTGACTTCATCTTTTGTGTTTCTGATTGTGTTTATTTGGATTTTTACTCTCTTTTTCTTGGTCAGTCTAGCTAGGGAACCATCAATCTTGTTTATCCTTTCAAAAAACCAGCTTTTTGTTTCATTTATTATTATTATTTTTTTGTCTTCTATGTCCTGGATTTTGGCTTTTATTTTGGTGATCTGGATTTAGGGTTTTGGTGGTCTTGCTTTTCCAGCTTCCTTAGATGGCTTGTTAGTTTGTTAACTTGTGATCTTTCTATTTTCTTCACGTGTGTTTGTAGAGATATGAATTCCCCTCTTACTACAGCTTTCATGGCATCCCAGAGATTTTGGTAAGATGTTTCTTCATTTTCATTTGTTTCCAGGTATCTTTAAATCTCTACTTTGATTTCCATGTTGACTCAGGAGTTGCTTAGCATCATGCTGTTTAGTGTCCATGTTTTTGTGGGTTTTGGGAGAACTTTGTTGGTGTTGATATTTATTTTTATTCCACTGTGGTCTGAGAAGGTGCATAGCAAAATTTCAATCTAATGAAATTTATTTATTCTTGAATTATGGCCAAAGATGTGGTCGATCTTAGAGTACGTTCCATGTGGTGATGAGTAGAATATATATTCTATGGTAGTGGGGTGGAGTGTTCTGTAGGTATCAATTAAGTCCATTTAGTCAAGAGTCACATTGAGGTTCCAGATCTCCTTGCTGATTTTTTTGTCCTGATGATCTGTCTAGGGTTGTGAGTGCGATATTAAAGTCCCCAGCTATGATAGTGTTAAGAGTCGATATCTTTTTAAAGTTTGCCTAGAAACTGCTTTATGAAAGTTCTTCCAGAGCTATTAAGTTATAATAGGTAAGATAGAGTGTTGCATAGGTCAAGAATTTGGACTCTGCAGGGCAGTTATAAAGTAGAAAAAAGAGCAAAGGCAATTAAGACTTAAGGGGTTATCATGAAATAACAAATCAGGTGGTTAACTGTAAAATACTTGAATTGAACAAAAATCTTTGATTAAGTAAACATATTAGTAATTTCTGATCATAAAATACCCAGAGACAGCTCCATCATCATCATCATGATCATCATCTTCATCATCATCATCATCAAATAAAAAGGAGGGTGATTTATACCATGAAAAAAATGGTGAATTTAGCCTTACTCTGTGGAAATGATACTAGTGCTATTTACTATAAAGAAAAATGTGATCTTTCCATTATTTTAATAGTAGAAATGTCTTCCCTATTTAAAGAGTAGATAAACATATGATAAAATGTGATAGAAATGCCAGTTGCCCAGAGCAGCCTCTTCTATTACAGCAAAAACATTTTGAGAGATGTGGGGTACTGTTAGTTTCACTTCCCAGTTATTCCAAACCCAAAACAAATAAGGTAAGTCATTGTCTCATCTGGCCCTATGGAACATGAGAATATCTTCTACTCATTGGAACTTAGCAGCCATATAGCCCGTAGTGAGCTTATAAGTGGGACAGATGGTAACAGAATGGAGCCAGCTTGAGGCTGTACAAACAACCCTGTGAACATGACCAGCCAATTAAGAATTGAGACTGGAGGAAAATGTCATTTTAACTCTGTAAAATTTATCTGGTGTATGCATCATTGCTGCCGTTCATAAGCCTGCTTCTTGGTCTATTGCTCTAAACAGGAGCCAGAGGAAATGTGTCCATGACTTTCTCTTACAGAAAGCATCTGAATTCTTTTCCTGTTTTGAGGATATCAAGGATTTCTTTAGCTCCCAGAATAGATATATATCCCCAAGACTCATTCATTCTTTAAGCAATCTCTGTGTACTTACTTTCTACCAATCACTCTGTATAGCTGTCATGGTACAACAGGGAAGTCAAAGTTCCTGTTTTCAAGCAGTCATGAAGGAGACAGACAAGTAAACCAGAATTGTAACACAACAGAGTGGGTATTCTAACAGAAGTGCAGCACTCTCTGAGCACAGATGAGGGCTAACTCTCCCCAAAGACCAGTCAGGAGAGTGCTTCTCAAGGAAGAATATTGTGCAGTCTTGAAGGACGGGTGTATGAATTGCTAGATAGATGATGACAAAGGAGAGCAAGCATTTGACATAGTAGATAGAGCAAGTGCAGAAGCAGAGAAAGGAAGAAGCAGCATCATTAAATCAGGGTCTGGAATGACAATGAATAGGTATGCAGGAGCCATGCCTGCAGGCCTTGAGTGACAGTCTAGGATAGTTGACTTTTACAGTCTGATATTATGAAAAGCCATTTAAAGGTTTACACAAAAATGAAATGATCAGATCTGAATCTATCTTATCTGTCTGTCTGTCTCTCAACTGCCCGTTTGCAGAGTAAGAGGTAGATGTAGGAATGTAATGTACAGAGGGGTTAAGATTATGGGAGAAAGGGTAGTATAAGAGGATCACAGGGAGAACAATTAGGAGGCCGCTACTGTTACCTGAGCCAGAAATGATGAAACATGAACTTCTGTGTTGGAGGAAGGATCAGAGGTGGTATAGAGGGCAAGAAACATTTTTTAAAAATCAAGTTATGGCATTAATAAGTCTTGATAACATGCTGTGTTCAGAGTTAAGGACAAACAGGAGTCTAGAATAACCTTAGGCTTTAGTTTGTGGATTTGTCAGTTGCAAAAGGGGATGTGATAGGCAGAATAATGGCTTCTTCAGTTATGTCTGTGTCTCAATTTCAGGATCCTGTGAATATATTATGTAACATGGCAAAGGGAAATCAATATTATATATCAAATTAAAGTTGCTAATCAGCTGAAAACAAAATTATCCTGGTAGGCCTAATATAATCACAAGTGGAAGAGGAGAGCAAAAATCCAAGAATCCAAGCTATATTAAAGCTATTACACTCCTGGAAAAGGGGCCATGAGCAAAGGAATTCAAATAGCCTGGAGAAGCTGGAAAAAACATAGAACCCGATTATCCTCTGGCACACTGATAAGAAACAGTTCCACCAACATAACTGATTTTAGTCCGGTGAGTCATATTTCCGACTTCTGATCTCAAGAAGAATAAATTTGTGTTGTCTTAAGTCACAGAGTTTGTCCTAAGTTGTTACAACAGCAATAGAAAACGAACACTGTAAAGAATATAGATAGAGTCACAACTTAAAAAGAAGATGGTGAGATTAGTTTTGGCCAGGTTGCATGGAAGTTATCTATGAAGCCTCTCAGTGAGGCTGTACTTAGATTGTTGGGAGGACGAAAGCAAGGCCTGGATTGCACATAGGAATGAGTCATGAAACCATACATCTGGATAAAATAACTCATTGGTGGAATGTAGAGAAATAGAGGGGGCAAGGATAACATTCTAGGGAAGAGTGATGTGCATATCTATGAATGATTCAAGGAAGAAGAGACTGTGGGGAAGACCAAGAGGAGTTGACCAGAGATACAGTCTGATAACCAGGACAGCCTAATGTTCAAGAGATCAAAGGAAATAGATTAAGAAAAGAAGGCGGGCGTTAGTGTCAAATATTAACAAGTAAGGAAGTGCCTTTTGGATTCAGCAGTGTGAGTGATTTTACTAAAGTGGTGGGAGGTGAAATTCAGATCACTATTAACTGAGCAGAAAGTAGAGATGAGAAAGGAAAGGCAAGAAGTGCCGAATATGACTTCAAGAAACATGACTCAGATGATCTGGTCCTGTGTGAGCAGAGGTGAAGAGGTGCTGTTAATTTGGTCTTTCAATGTCCACTCCTGTATCCTTGATTCAAATTTGCTTCCCCAGAAAGAAAAAACTCAGGAAAGCCAAAACCAAAACCAAAACTAAAACCCAAACCCAAACCAAAACCCAAATCCAAACCTAAACCAAAACCAAAACCAAACAAAACAAAAGAAAAAAATTTATGTGTTAAAAATGATTTTGCAAATAAAATACTGTGTTATAATGTGTTTTTAAAAAGTGCTTGTCCTGCCATAAGAGTGGAGTGCCTTGCATTCTAAGTTTTAAAAATAGCTGAAAATCATCACTCTATACCACAATTAATCTGTTAGTTTAACTATTTTTATGGCACGTTATTTGAATCACATCAAGTATCTCTTTCTTCTAAAACGTATGGGTTATATAGAATGAAAATTAAGAGATACAATTTAAGCTTTCCTTGAGGACTCAGTGACACTACTGTGAAAGCAATGAATGTGTACAGCTATAATATAGCAGTACTTCTATTGCCTAATGAGATGTAAGAAGCCTTTGACCATATACCCATACCATTGTTCTTTTCAGTTCTTGTGCCTGGTGTTTGTGTGGCCAGTATTCCAACACTGGCATCTATAATTTGTCACTTCTGCAAATAAGATTTCCTTAGGTAATCCCACAACCCCAACCAAACAATTTTTGTTTACTAGACTGTGTGTTTGAAGGTTATATTATCAACATTGTAAATATTTTACATCAGATGGGAGCAAGTAAACTCTGATAGTGATCTGTATATTTTCATTAATAGATATGTATTTCATTAATGGGTCATCTAAAGACCCTTTATATTTACTTATAGCTTCTGGGCTATGCTCTAGTGAATTAAGGATGCCAAATGAATGCAACATTAATATGGATCAGTGTGTGGGAAAAAACGCTTACAGTGAACAATTGACTTTACCCTTAGGTTAATTTTTTCCATTAGGTTTCCCAATTCATTTTTGTTAGAGATTGTTTATTTGATATGTTTAAATGCTATAATAAAAACTGTATAAGAAAGAAGAACTAAAATTTAATAACGCTCATGAATATAGACTCAAATCTTCTAAAAAATATTAGAAAATTGAATCTAACAATGTATCAAAACAATTAAATACCATGACCAAAGAAAATTTATTCCAGGTATCCAGGTTCAGCTTTTAAAAATTCATCCATTTAAACTACTACATCTGATCACCACCTGTGGCAACAGGGAGGCACAGACAATAGGAACTATGGAGAAAATATGGGGAAGAAAACCAGAACTGAGCCCTGTCAGAGGAAAACAAAACATAGACTGCCGCCATTTTCTCTGTCCCAGAACGGGGCAGAGACCTGCTTTATCTCATCCAATTCTGAGCTGCCTGCATCCTGAGACCAAGGGTGATCTCTGCAACCCTCTGAAATTGAACCTTAATTTGCCCAGAGAGGATGTGCCAAGTGCAGACATCAGAGAGACAGATTCCCCACCCCCACAGTGGATCAAATACAAATGCATGCAGTTGAAGTGGGAAACCTAGAGGCAGACAACTTGGGAGATTTTTCTGAGAAAAATCTGCGGAGGGAGCTGAATGCTGCCAATGAGGACCAAGGAGGTAAAGCAGGGAGGCAGTCTGAGGCAGAATTCCAAAGAAGCAGTGAGGAGAGCCCACCCAGAGCCTGTACGGGGCTCCAGAGCCTTGCCACCAGTTCCTGAGATCTGAAGACTGGTAACTGCTGGGAAGGGAGCAATGACTCCTGGCAGAGAAACTGAGCAGACTCTCTAACACTGGGGCAGAGTAGTGCTCCAGGATAGCCTCTGCAGAACAGCAGAACTACATCTTGAGACCAGGCACTAATTTCTGCATTGTATTGGGTTACTCTTCGCAACCTCAGAGATCATTGCCTTCAGTGCACAAGCCCTGGCAGGCAACGGCAGATGTGGAACCCCAGACAATCCATCCTCCACCCTGAGCCAGCTACTGGACGATAGGCACAGAGTGGAACTGACCAAGAAGGAGGCTGGTGGCCGTATTCATTTGTTTGTTTAATTATCTCATTTGGTTGCTTCATTTGCTGGTGTTTTTCTCTTTTCTTTCCTTCTTCTATTTCTCTTTCTTTCTTCTTTCTCTGTTTTTGTGTGTGTGTTTGCTTTTTCTATTTTCTTTTCTTCTTTTCCCTTCTCCTTCTTTCCCTTTTTTCCTTCCTTCTTCTCTCTCTTTTCCCTCTTATACTGTGTCTTGGACTCAGGGACCATGAAAGCATGCCCACTGTAAGACCATATTGTGCAGAGATGGAGAGCAAGTTCTAGCAGGCCCATTAACCAGATAGCAAACATTATGACCCTACCTGCCAATAAGTTCTGAATTCTTGCAGCCCTCTTCATCTCCTAGTAAGTGCTCAAAATTGTAAAGAAACATGACAATGCCCCCCCCCAGCCCTGCTTCAAAATTGAACAAACCCAGAGCCCCAGTTCAAGGAAGGACAAAAGGTAGAGCAAATATCACAAGTGACTGCTTCTCCATTTTCCACTGAGCACCGTAGTTAGAGAGAAAGATAGGATAAAATGAAGGAAAAAAACAATGAAGAACTGCTGGTTACTACCACCAGAGACCCAGCAAAGAGTCAGTGCTGGAAAGTATAGCTACTGGGACACAAACAATGACTATCTCTGAGAATGACAGTACCCAAAAAGTACTTAGGAAGATCAGAGAATCATTGGATACAATGAATAAAAATCAAGAAATGCAAGGGTTAAAATTAAATGAAATTACAACAGAACTGGACAAACTCAAGAAAGTGCATCTAAAAATAACAGAAATAAAGAACTCCATCCAAAAAATAAATAGGAAATTGACAAGATGGGAAGTAGAATTGATCAAGTAGAAGAAAGAATCTCAGAACTGGAAGACCAAAATATGGAATTAACCCAATCTATTAAAAATATAGAAACAGAAACTTTAAAAAGAAAGAAGAAACTCTCCAAGAGATGTGCGATTTTATCAAGAAACAAAACCAACATCTGATTGGAATACCTGATGTAAAAAGAGAAACAGAAAATACCCTGGAACAAACATTCCATGAGATCTTTCAAGAAAACTTCCTTCATCTGGCCAGGGAGATGATTATAGAAGCAAAAGAGATTCAGAGAATCCCTGCAAGACATCTTATGAGAAGACCAGACACTAGACACATAGCAATTAACCCACACAAAGTAGGTGTAAAAGAAAAAATCCTAAAAGCAGCAAGGGAAAAAAGTCAGACCACCTATTGGGGAGACCAGTCAGACTTATCTGCAGAAACACTACAGGCCAGAAGGAATTGGACCCTAATATTTAATGTTCTCAGATATAAACAATTTCAACCAAGAATTTTCTGCCCAATCAGGTTAAGTTTCATCAGTGAGGGAGAATTAAAATCCTTTCCAGATATACAATCCTTAAGAGAATATGTTGCTTCAAGACCAGCTCTACACGAGACACTTTAAAAAGTGCTGTACACCAAAGAAAAAATGAACAAAAGAAAGACTGTATAAGTCACAAGATCACAAATAAACACAGAAGCAGCAAAACAATCAGCATACCCACAAAAAAATGAAAACACACACATATATGAACACAAAAGCTAACAAAAACAAAACAGTCCTTATAAGAGAATTATGACAGGGACAAACTCTCACATTTCAATAATCAGCCTGAATGTGAATGGACTAAATGCACCACAGAAAAGTCATAGAATGGCAAATTAAATAAAACACATGGCCCAGTAATTTGCTGCCTCCAGGAAACTTATCTCACCACAAAGGCTACCCACAGACTCAAAGTTAGAGGATGGAAAATGAATTTCTAGGTGAATGGATCACAAAAGAAGACAGGCGTTGCGATCTTAATATCAAATAAAACAACCTTTAAGCTATCAAAAAATTAAAAAGATAAGAAAGGACATTAAATAATGATAAAAGTTTTGATCCATTGACAAGAAATATCCATCCAACACAGGAGCACCAGCTTTTGTAAAGCAGCTATTAAGTAAACTAAAAAGAAATATTAACTGTATCATTATCTTAGCTGGAGACTTAAATACCCTGCTAACAACACTAGATAGATCTTCGAGGCAAAAAACCAACTTGACACCTGACCCAAAGGATTTTGTATATACCTACAGAACACTCCACCCTAAAACTATAGGATACATACTCTACTTATCACCACATGGAACATACTCCAAGATTGACCACATCCTTGTCCATAAATGAATCTTAAACAAATTTCAGAAGATTGAATTACTGCCATGCACCTTCTCAGACCACAGTGGAATGAAAATAAATATCACCACCAACAAAATTTCCCTAAAGCCCACAAAGACATGGACACTAAACAGTATGATGCTGAACAACTCCTGGGCAACACAGAAATCAAAACAAAATTAAGAGATTTCTGGAAATAAATGAAAATGAAGAAACTCCTTACCAACACCTCTGGGATGCCATGAAAACAGTACTGAGAAGGGAATTTATAGCTCTACAAGCACACATCAAGAAAATAGAAAGAGAACAAGATAATAATCTAACAAATCACCTAGGGAGCTGGAAAGACAAGACTACCAAAACTCAAAGTTTAGCAGAAAAATCCAGATCAACAAAGTAAAAGCACAAACATGGGACATATAAGACAAAAATTTAATAGAAAAAAATCAACAAGGATACTTGCATGATCAATGTTTGTATACCTAACCCTGAATTGTACCCGACATCTTTATAATAAATAAATAAATAAATAAATTTAAAAAGAAAAAGAAAAAAAAATCAATGAAACAAAGAGCTGGTTCTTTGAAAGGATAAACAAGACTGATGGACCCCCTAGCCAGAATGACCAAGAAAAAGAGAGAACACGCTCAAATAAACATAATCAGAAATGCAAAAGATCAAGCCACAACTGACCCTGAAGGAATACAAATGAAGATCAGAGCTTACTATACACATCTGTATGGAAACAAACTTGATAACCTAAATGAAATGGAGGATTTTCTGACATCAAACAACCTCTCAAGGTTGAAACAAGAAGAAACTGCGATCCTAAACAGACCAATAACAACCCAGGAAATTAGCTCTGTCATAAGAAAACTATCTATCTACAAAAAAAAGCCCTGAAACACACAGATTTCCAGCGGATTTTTACAGAATGTACAAAGAGGAACTCATACTAATCCTACTGAAAGTATTCCAGACAATTAAGAAAGACAAAACTTTCCCCAAGTCTTTTTATGACACCAATATCACACTGATACCCACACCAGGTAAAGATCCAACTAAGAAAGAACTACAGACCATTATCTCTAATGAACATAAATGTAAAAATACTCAACAAGATTCTAGCAAATAAGATCCAACAACAAATCTCAAAAATCATCCACCATGACTGAATAGGGTTCATCCCTGAGAAGCAGGGCTTGTTCAGCTTCTACAAGACCATAAATATAATTAAATACATGACAGATGTAAAAACAAGAACCACACGATTTTATCATCGGATGCAGAAAAAGCTTTTGATAAAATCCAGCATCCCTTCTTGATAAAAAACCCTTGAACACCTAGGCATAGAGAGAATATATGTCAAAATAGTAAGAGCCATCTATAATAAACCCACAGCCAGCATACTACTAAACAAACCAAAATGGAAGGATTTTCCCTGAAAACCAAAACAAGACAAGGTTGCCCACGCTCACCCTGCTGTTCAATATAGTGCTGAAAGTCCTAGCTAGAGCAATTAGACAAGACAAATCGGGGGCATCCAAATAGAAAAAGAAGAAGACAATTTATCCTTCTTTGCTGATTATATGATCCAGTACCTCGAAAATGCAAGAGAATCTGTCAAAAATCTCCCTTCACTGAGAAAGGACTTTGGCAAAGTCTCAGGGTATAAAATAAATGTGTAAAAGTCACAAAGTCACATTTTTATACACCAAAAACAAACAGGAAGAGAACTAAATAAAAAGCACAATCCCATTCACAATAGCCACAAAAAAAAAAAAAAGAAAAGAAAAGGAAAAAGAAATGCCTCGGCATCTTCCTAACCAGAGAAGTGAAAGACATTTACAATGAAATCTATAATACACTGCTCAAAAAAATCTAAGAAGACACAAACAAATGGAAAAATATTCCATGATAATGGATTGGAAGATCAATGTTGTTAAGATAGCCATACTACCAAAGGCGATCTACAGATTCAACAGTGTAACCATTAAGTTACCAAAATCATTCTTCTCAGACCTGCAAATGACAATACAGAAATTCATATGGAAACATAAATGACTGCGAATGGCCAAAACAATCTTCAGTAAAAGAGACAAAATAGGAAGTATCATACTTCCAGGCTTTAAACTCTATTATAAGGTTACAATAATCAAAACAACCTGGTATTGGTATGAGAACAGGCATATACACCAATGGAACAGGATAGAGATTTTGGAAGCAAAACCTCAATTTCTCAGCCAACTCATCTTCAACAAAACCTCCAATAACATCTACTGAAGAGAGAGGAGAACCTATTCAGTAAATAGTGCTGAAAAAAACTTGCTGACCACATGCAGAAGAATGAAACAGGACCCCTATCACCATACACAAAGATCAACTCCAAATGGATTAAAGACCTAAACATAAAACCTCAAGCACTAAGAATCTTAGAAAATGCAGGAGACACCCTTACAGAAATTGGAATTGGCAACCAATTCCTGATCAAAACCCCAAAAACCATGCCATAAGAGATAAAATTGACAAATGGGACTTCATCAAACTGAAAATATTCTGCAAAACAAAATAAACCATCAAGAGAGTAAGGAAACAGTCCACAGAATGGGAAAAAAAATATTTGCTAACTACATATTTGACAAGGGTCTAACATTCAGGATCTACAAGGAACTCAGATGTGCCAGAAGGAAAACAAAAAACAGCCCCATTAAAAGGTGAGCAAAAGACATGAATAGACACTTCTTGAAAGAAGATATACGAGCAGCCAGCAGACACATGAAAAATGCTCCACCTCACTAACCATCAGAGAAAAGCACATCAAAACCACATTGAGATACCACCTAACTCTGGTAAGAATGGCCATCATTAGTAAAACAAACAACAACAGAGGCTGGCAAGGATGCAGAGAAATGGGAATGCTTCTTCACTGTTGGTGGGAATGCAAACCAGTTCAGCCTCTATGGAAGACAGTGTGGCGATTTCTAAAAGAACTAGAAATTGACCTTCTATATGACCCAACAATCCCCCTTCTGGGAATACACCTGGAGGAACTTAAATCACTCTATGAAAAAAATACATTTATGTGCATGTTTATTGCAGCACTATTCACAATAGCAAAAACATGGAACCGACTGTGCTTCCCACTGAAACCAGACTGCATAAAAGATGTGCTACTTATATAGGATGGAATATTACACAGCCATAAAGAAGACGAAAACTATGGACTTCACAGCAACTTGGATGGATTTAGAGTCTATCATACTCAGTGATCTATCACAGAAACAAAGAACTGAGTACCACATGTTCTCATTTATAAATGGATGCTGAACACTTACCATAATACAATAAGAAAGGGATTGGCAGCAGTGGGGCACTGCTAAGGGGGAAGAGCATATAACATCAATAAGTATATTTTATCTCAGCCGAGCTCGGTGGCTCAGCCTGTAATCCCGCGCCTTTGGGAGGCTGAGGTGAGTGGATTGCCTGAGCCTGCGAGACCTCATCTCTACAATAAATCAAAAAATCAGCCGGGCGTGGTAGCGCATGCCTGTAATTCTGGCTACTTGGAAGGCTGAGGCGGAAGGATCGCCGGAGCCCAGCAGGTCGAGGCTGCGGTGGCCGGGAGCGGCCACTGCACTCCAGTCTGGGCGACAGAGTGAGACTCCAACTCAAAAAAAAAAAAAAAAACGTATGTTTGATATCAAACCAGGTGAAGTGGGGACCAAAGAGAGGCCCAAACTTTACCAGTATGATAACCACTTGTATACCTAATTCTGAATTGCACCCCACATCTTTAAAATTTTTTTAAAAAGTAATTAATTAAAATAAAATAAACTACTACATGTGTAGGCTAAAATAAAAAATATATTATATCAATTGATGCAGAAAGAATCACTTGACATAATACAACACATTTTAATGATAAAAACACTCAGTAAACAATGGAGAAAGAGAAAATGCTTCAATATGATAAAGAGAATTCACAAAAAATTACACCTAAAATTATACTGAATTAATACTTGATGATGAGAAACTAAATGCTTTTTCTCTAAGATAAGGATCAAGTTAAGGATGGCCTCTTTCATTACTTCAATTCAACTTTATACTGGAATTTCTCACTTTTACATTTTACGCTTACATGAGCCAATGCCTTAAAATAAATCTCTCTCTCTCTCCCTATATATATGTAATATTATATTACATATATTCGTGGGTTGTAATACTTGATATTATTAAAATAGTAATTCTTCAAACTTGATCTATAAATTCAATATAATCCCAACCAAAATCCAAGTAAGCTATTTTGTAGATAGTGGCAACTTGATTCTAAAATGTATATGGACATGCTAAAGACCTGGAATAGCAAACATGATATTGGAGAAGAACAAAGTTGGAGGGCTAATGCTAACAATTTCAAGAATTATCACAAATTTACAGTCATCAAGGAACTCAATATTAATAGATCAATTGACTGATTAAATAAAGCACACAGAAATAAATAAAACACATGGAGGGTCCAGAAACAGATCTAAACAAATACAGTCAAATGATCTTTGACAAAGGAGCAAATGCAATAAAAATGATAGTGTTTTCAAAAAATGGTGATAGGACAATTGGATATTCACACACACATTCACACATAATTGGATATTCTAAATGTAGATTTTATACCTTTCATACAAATTAACTCTAAGTAAGCCATAAGCCTAAATGCAAAATGCAAAACATTAAATTTCTAGGAAAAAAATATATTACTTTATGATTGGTAATGATTTCTTAGATAAAATACCAAATACACTAAAGCAAAAACAGATAAATTGCCTTTATCAAAATTAAATACTATAACATTTAACAGAATTGCCTGCTGTATAAAAACTAGCCATTTTTATTTAAGTTGGGGTCCCCAATCCCCTGCCCACGGACAGGTACCAGTCCATGTCCTGTTAGGAACTGGGCTGTCGAGCAGGAGACGAGTGGTAGGTGAGCAGAGCTCTATCTTCTCTTAGGTCAGTGGTGGCATTAGATTCTCACAGGAGCATGAACCCTATTGTGAACTGTGCATGCAAGGGATCTAGGTTGTGTGCTCCTTCTGAGAATCTAATGCCTCATGATCTCCCCTCCCCTTCCCCCAGTCCATGGAAAAATCGTCCTTCATGAAACCTGACCCTGATGCCAAAAAGGTTGGGGAATGCTGATTGAAGTTACTCACATAGCTTTAAGATTGGTGGATGTTTATTTTATCATCCACAAATAATCACTTACTGAAAGCAATGATTTCTATAACAAAGCTAAGCCATAGTAATGGAAAGCGTAATGTCACCAAAAATCCAATCATCTCATTATTCATAGACATGTCTTACAGCCACCTACACGTTTGGAGGGGAGGGAGAAGCCAAAAGACTGAATGTGTTCCATAATATAAAAACAGACTTCCCTTTATTGCTTTCCATGATTTTAAATCATAACATCAAGGCTAAACCTTGGTTCATTACCTTCTAATTGTGAGATCTTGGACAAGTTTTTTAAGCTAGTATTTCTTATCAGCATAATGGACATGATGAAAATAGTCACTGCATGCTAGTATTATAAGGATTAATTGCATTAATACAAATAAAAGACTCAGAATAGTATCCTGAATTTACGAAGAATTCAATTATTGTTAACTATGATCTAATTTCCCTTGAAAATAATTTGAGAAATTCTGTGTACAGAGTGTAATTGGAGACCACTCTATTCTAATAAAATGTTATTTATGTATAATGTACATTGCAGTCAAACTTTCTAAACTCTTGGAAGATCAGCTATTCTTCCTGTTGATGAGAAATTTATTAGTCATGGTTCCAGTCTTTGGAAAGCCACGTGTGGCTGAAACCTTATCTTTCCCTCCTTAAAAAAACTAATGACACCCAAATCGCCACTATACAGTCATGAACAGATAATTGAAAAACTTGAACAGAGAAAAGTCTTTACTTGAAGGTCCCAAATCCTAGGCAAGTCTCCAATTCAATGTGGTCAATAATTGCTTTTCTCTTTGTGCTATAGGAACCCAAACACAGATTCAGTAGCCTAATAAATGAACTGAGTGTGAACTCCTTGATGAAGACTCTTTCATGGTAGTGATTAATGGGCTGCAAAGACTTTGAAATAGAAACCTGAAACCACAAACTCGTCAAATAGTTGGCTAAATATTTTGTTTGGGTGCTCACACCCAACGTACAGATAACCTTGTGTTGAACCTGTATTCTAAACCAAGCAGGAAAGGCCGGGTTTTCAAGGGGGAGATTTGCGGTTTGGGTTTAGTCTGTCTATGAAAAGACCAGGCCTTAAGGAAGTTCATCTTCCAAATCACTGACCGAGTGAGCACGAGGTTTTCACAGAGGCAAGTTGTGACAGCTGGAATTTAGCATCCACAGTTTCTCAGAACAGGCTGCTGATCCCAGACTGATAGTTTTAAATGCCTAAAACAAGCCTGTTTCCATTCTTGAAATTTGTTTCAGCAGGCGCCAGGGAGGAATGCTACTGCCCGCTCATTGCTAGACTGGAGTCTTGTCCCAGCATAACTCTGAAGATCTTCTGGGATCTGGGCTCCTACCTCTTTCAGAGATTATGTTTCCTTGTCCGTGGTAGGCAAAGCCACATGCTTTGTTTAAACATATGGAACCAGCGGCAAGATCAGCAAAGGCCCTTAAGGCAAATGTCAAAAGGCCATCACCATATGAGAGAACTGACCAAAATGCACTAGAGACAGGCAACTTGTTGGAATTTGGGGGAAATAGCTTTTTAATGATTTACAAAAAATATTAAGATTTATTTTCCAAATTTAGATACATATTGTTCAGCTTGTATTTAGTTGAATGTCATGCCAAAGAAAGCAAACACACGTCACTAACTGCTCATTATTTAGAATATAAAATTCAGTTTCGAGGTGATGCATGGTCTTTGATTGCTGTCTAATTCTTTATTTTATCTTATGGCTTAAATCTAAATTATTACTTCCATCAAAAAAATACAAGTCAGTAAGGAATAAAAAACTTTAACCATATTTCCTTCTTTATACCTTCATGATCTCAATCACGGATCAGGATTTGATTAATTTGTGATCGGTAATAATTAAAGACTATGTAATATTTGTGCAAAGATATACAGTTTTTTTTTCTAAGTATCTCAAGTTTTTGTTATGTTAATGATTAATGTGTGATCTTGGATAAGTCTTCAAACCGCTAGAAGCCTGAATTTTCTACAGTAAAATAAATAATAAGAGGAAAATTATGTGATGGTTGTGTTTAATGAATAAATATGAAAATATGATATTATACTGTTATAATCTTTACTCATGTTCATTCAATTAAATCCCTAAACTTTCTGCTATTTTTAAAAATAGAATTAAAAATTATAATATTAGTAAGTCAAATCAAGAGTTTTATTTTGATTTTAAATTACATATCCTTGAGTTGGAAAAAAGGGTGCCCAAATCATGAAGATTTGGCCAGTTGCTGTCAGAAAAGCTATCATAATTACCTTCTAGAAGCTGAAGGGGTCAGACAAGATGTGCTCCTGTTACTGCAGAGCGCCAGCATGTCCCCAGTGACCCAGAGCTTGAAATGCCTATTCTTTTAGTCATCGTCCCTTTTAGTGTCAGTGAGGCCTCCAATAAGGAGGCATTCATAGAGAGAGTTGACAGGATGAGAAGAAATAAAGACCCAGGAGTGAACTGCAACGGGAGGGGAGGAGAAGTATTTACAAAGTGCTTGAAAACATGTGACCATCCCAATTTAGGAGGCAGTATGGAGCAGACTAGGAGAATCAAGAGTAGATGGTCTTTCTAACAGCTAGTGAGCAAAGTTCCAACAAGAAAGATGTGGCCACTGCTCATCCTGTCAATGCTGCTGGGCAGTCACATAAGTGAAAACTGGAAAGTGTATAGTAAAGAGGCCAGTCACAAAACTGTATGAGCAGCTTAAATGGAATGATAAGGGAAACCTCAGGATTCTAGTGGGTTGAGGTCTGAATAACAATGAAGTAAAGAAAGGCAGCAAGTGTGGCCCCCTCTAGAGTTTTTTTGGTTTGTTTTAAGGCAGGAGACACTTGATATTGAACATGTCCTTTGAGGAATGAGGGAGAAAATGCAATCATGGGAAAGAAACAAATGCTAAAAGAGAACGTTACCTTAGGAGCTGGGAGGGTGAAATCCTGTATGAGTAGGAATACGAGACTTGAACTGGAGGAAGCATGGAGGGTATCAGGATAGCATAGACAGGGAGCTTATGGGTTTGGGAACAGAAAGAAGTGCTCAACTCTAGTATGCTGCTATGTTATATCTGATATACTACATCAGAGCTCAATGCAATGAAATAGAATGAGAAATTTTAATTTAAATATTGGCCGAAACACTATAACTAGCTAATTGCTTAATTATTCATTCAGTAAATACAATGAGAGCTTAGCAAGTGTCAGACACTCTGTTTCTACCGAGGGCACAAGAAAAGAAGTGAGATTTAGTTCCAACATGAAGGATTATAACTAGGTATACTATGCCATGGCTTGGCTATAAGGGCTCTTAATCATCAGATTGTGAGAAAATCAAGTATGTTACAGCTGTCTGAAGAATACTATGGCTACTATTTTGTTTGAGACTGTTTAATATCCAAGCATGGACCTGTTGCCTGGGAGGGAACAGACAATGTGTCTTATTCAGGGAACAAAACTCTAAAACACATCTGGGACATTTGAGACTATGAAATTGACTTGGTTTGACATAAAATTGGTCTCACAAATTTAAAGTCAGGCCTGAATAGAGATATTCATTGATATTTTAAAAATGACAAACCAAAAAATATAATATTGTTTTTATACTATTCATAGATGTTTAGTAACACAAAAAAGAAAGTTGCTAATACTAAAATATAGTATGTGTGGGTTGAGATATTTTCATTGAGATATGAATTTAACTTTTGGGAAGTTATTCTAAATATCCAGAAGCTTGTGTGTGTGTGTGTGTGTGTGTGTGTATGTGTGTTTATTATAAAAACTTTAAATAAACTTAGTGAACACTGAAATTTAGCATGCACATATGTACTATTAATTCTCAAGAGGTTACACTTTGATTTTGTTATGTATTTTCTGGACAGACTTAACTAGAACTGTTATCCTAATATAACTCTAATTCATGAATTTAAGATCATTTCATTTTCACTCTCAATTTTAGACTGAAGGACAAAAACACAGAAAATGTAAATTAATGGAAAAAACTCTCTTGAAAAAATTTAGCAATGGTTTCATGAATTATGTACATGTATGTGTGGTGTGTGTATGTATACATAAATACATATATATCTCATATATATGAAATAGAAGTGTGAGATTTTAAAAGTCTACAGAAAAACTAGGTATTTTGAATTAGCTTGAAATTAATACTCAGTAACAGGCATTCATTTTTTAAAAATGTGTTAGGTCCCCCATTTCTTGACCTTGCTATTCATGTGACTGTTAATTGTTTAAGACTTATGTCTACCAAAACCTCTGGGATGCCATGATATCCGTTCTAAGAGGGTAATTTATATCTCTACAAGCACACATCAAGAAAATGGAAAGATCACAAGTTGAAAGTCTAACAAATCACCTAAGGAAGCTAGAAGGAGAAGAACACCAAACCCTAACTTTAGGAGAAGACTCCAAATCACCAAAATAAGAGCCCAGATATGGGGCATAGAAGACAAAAATATCATAGAAAACATCAACAAAACAAAAAGCTGGTTCTTGGAAAGAATTTACAAAACTGATGGATCCCTAGCCAGAATGACCAAGAAAAAGAGAGAAAAAACCCACATAAATGCAATCAGAAATGTAAAAGATCAAATCATAACTGACCTTGAAGAAATACAAAAGATTATCAGAGATTACTATGCACACCTATATGGAAACAAACTTGATAACCTAAGTGAAATGGAAGACTTTCTAGCATCACACAACCTCCCCAGGTTGAAACAAGAAGACGTTGAGACACTAAATAGATCAATAACAACACAGGAAATTGACTCTGTCTTAAGAAAACTACCTACGAAAAAAATAGGCCCTGGACCAGATGACTTTTTAGCAGAATTCTACAAAACATACAAGGAGGAGATAATACCAATCCTATTGAACGTATTCCAGGCAATTGAGAAAGATGGAATTCTCCCCAAATCATTTTACGAAGCTAAAATCACACTGATACCCAACCTGGGTAAAGATCCAACAAAAAAGAGAACTACGGCCAATATCCCTTATGAACATAGATGCAAAAACCCTCAACAAGATTCCAGCCAATTGGACCAAAAATACATCTCGAAAATCATCCACCATGACCAAGTAGACTTCATCCCCAGGACACAGGACTGGTTCAACATTCGCAAGACCATAAATGTAATCAAATACATCAACAGATGTAAAAACAAGAACCACATAATTATCTCATTTGATGCAGAAAAACCTTTGATAAAATTCAGCATCTCTTTTTGATAAAAACCCCAAAATAGTAAGTACCATTTACAATAAACCCACAGCTAACATATTGCTAAATGGACAGAAACTGGAAACATTTCCCATGAAAACTGGAACAAGACAAGGTTGCCCACTCTTACCTCTCTTGTTCAACATTGTGTTGTAAGTCCTGGCTAGGGTAATAGACAAGAGAAGGAAATCAGGCATATCCAAATAGGATAAAAGGAAGCCAAGTTATCCCCCTTTGCTGACAACATGATCCTATACCTTGAAAATCTGAAATAATCTGTCAAAAACCTGCTTGCACTAATAAAGGATTTAGGCAAAGCCTCAGGATACAAAATAAAAGTGCAAAAGACAGTTGCATTCTTATACACCAAAAGCAAACAGGCAGAGAACCAAATAAAAAGCACAATCCCATTCTCAATAGCCACAAAAAAAAAGAAAAGAAAAAAAGAAGCCGGGCTCGGTGGCTGAGCCTGTAATCCCGCACCTGTGGGAGGCTGAGGTGAGTGGATTGCCTGAGCCCGCGGGTTTGAGACTCGCCTGGGCAACTTGGCAAAACCTCATCTCAACAATAAATCAAAAATTAGCCAGGCGTGGTAGCGCACGCCTGTAGTTCCAGCTACTTGGAAGGCTGAGGCGGAAGGATCCCCGGCACCCAGCAGGCGAGGCTATGGTGCCCGGAAGCATGCCACTGCACTCCAGTCTGGGCGACAGAGTGAGACTTCAACTCAAAAAAAAAAAAAAAAAAAAAAGAAAAAAAGAAATACCTCGGCATCTTCCTAACCAGAGAAGTGAAAGATATTTACAAAGAGAACTACAAAACACTGCTTAAAGAAATCCAAGAAGACAAATGGAAAAATATTCCATGCTCATGGATAGGAAGAATCAATATTGTTAAGATGTCCATCCTACCAAAGTCAATCTAACAGATTCAACACAATACCCATTAAATTGCCAACATCATTCTTCTCAGACCTGGAAATGACAATACAGAAATTCATATGGAAACGTAAATGACCAAGAATAACCAAAACAATCTTAGCAAAAGAAACAAAGCGGAGGTATCACACTTCCAGACTTCAAACTTTACTATAAGGCTACAATAATCAAAACAGCCTGGTATTGGTACAAGAACAAGGCATATGGACCAATGGAACAGGATAGAGATTCCAGAAGTAAAGCCTCAATTTCTCAACCAACTCATCTTTGACAAAACCTCCAAGGACAACCACTGAGGAGAGGAAAACCTATTCAGTAAATGGTGCTGGGAAAATTGGCCGAATACATGCAGAAGATTGAAACAGGACCCCTACTTATCATCATACACAAAAATTAACTCTAAATGAATCAAAGACCTAAATGTAAAACCTCAAACTATAAGAATCTTAGAAAATACAGGAGACACCCTTATGGAGATTGGAACTGGTAACCGATTCCTGATCAAAACCCTAAGTGTCCATACCATAAGAAATAAGATAGACAAGTGGGACCTCATCAAACTGACAAGCTTCTGCAAAGCAAAAGAAACCATCAAAAGAGCAGGGAGACAGCCCTTAGAATGGAAAAAAATATTTGCCAACTGTGTATCTGACAAAGCCCTAACATCTAGGATCTACAAGGAACTCAAACGTTCTGAGAATAAAATAACAAACAGCACCATTCAAAAGTGGGCAAAAGACATGTATAGACACCTCTTAAAAGAACATATATGGGCATGAAAGAGTGCTCAGCCTCACTAAACAACAGAGAAATGCAAATCAAAACCACAATGAGATGCCACCTAACCCCAGTAAGAATGGCCATCATTATTAATACAAACAACAACAGATATTGACAAAAATGCAGAAAAAGGAATGCTTCTACACTGCTGGTGGGAATGCAAACTAGTGCAACCTCTTTGGAAGACAGTGTGGCAATTTCTGAAAGATCTAGAAATCGACCTTCCATATGACCCAGCAATTCCCCTATTGGGAATATACACAGAGGAACTCAAATCATTCTACAATAAAAGATAACCACACACGCATGTTTGTTGCAGCTCTATTCACAATAGCAAAAACATGGAACTAACCATACTGCCCATTGAAGCTGGACTGGATTTTTAAAATGTGGTAACATATACACAATGGAATATTATGTAGCCAAAAAGAAGGACAGACATATGGACTTCACAGCAACTTGGATGGATTTAGAATCTATCATATTCAGTAAACTGTCACAGAAACAAAGAACAGAGTACCATATGTTCTCAGGCATAAGTAGACCTTGAACAATTATCATAATACTATGAGAAGGAGATTGGTGGTAGGAAACTGCCAGGGGAGGGTGAGTGGGATTGGCACTTGAAAGAAACTTCCATGGGAGGGAGGGGCACGCCCCATCAACAAGGGTACCTGCATAATGAACATTTGAATACTTAACCCAGAATTTTACTCTATGTCTTTAAAATAAAAAAGACACAAAAAAAGACTTATATTTTTGGTTTGTGGTTTCTCTCCCTGTTTAGATTATCTTCTGATTCTCTGGGAGATTTCTGCCCAGTATAAAAGAGAAGCTCTGTCTGTCTATGGTACAACTCACACACACATACACTCACACACACACACACACACACACACACACACACACACACACACACATGGTCTGTCTATGGTACAGTACACTAGTGCATGCACACGTACACGAGTGCTTGAGTATCTACCATACCATTCAATGTTTGGGCCTTTATTGCCTCGTTAAATTTTTCTCCTGAGTTTGAACTTCTATGAGATTAACTTGATACTGCAGAATGGATTAGGTAGCCTCAGATGTGAGCTATCCTTTTCAACAGGAATCTGCTGCTTGGAGTTTATGGGAACTGCAATTACAATGTAAATCTACAATCTTGCATTATCTTATAATTTGTTATGGTGTTGGAATTCCTAGCCTAAAAAGTATTGTATCAACAAATGTTTTGAATTGCTCATTAAAAATTTTTTTTCTTGCGTAGAAAAATAAATCATCTAAATCTGAGATTTTTCAGGTTCTGGTGAACAACTCAAAAAGAAATAATTTAAGGCATAGGTTTAAGATAAACTATAAAAATTTCAAGAATTCAATTTATTTTATCCCAAGTCCAATATTTTATTACCAATAGAAAATGTGCAAAGAGACAAGATAATCATGTATCTGGATTTTTAACTTTTCACACTGTGCAAGAATGATCAATTTGCCAAATTCTAACTTTCTTCAGTAAGACTTGTGTACATTCTCACCCATAATGACCCTAGAAAATTGTTGCTATCACATTTCATATTTGGTACAAATATCATTAGCAGAACACATGTGAGTTTACTTGTAAGTAATCATTTAGCTGGACTCGGTGGCTCAGCCTGTAATCCTGTGCTTTGGGAGGCTGAGGTGAATGAATTGCCTGAGCCCGCGGGTTCGAGACCAGCCTGAGCAACTTGGCGAGACCTCATCTCTACAATACATTAAAAAAAAAAAAAAAATCAGCCGGGCGTGGTAGCGCACACCTGTAGTTCCAGCTACTTGGAAGGCTGAGGCAGAAGGATCGCCGGAGCCTAGCAGGTCGAGGCTGCGGTGGCCGGGAGCGTGCCACTGCACTCCAGTCTGGGTGACAGAGTGAGACTCCAACTAAAAAAAAAAAAAAAAGTAATCATTTAAGTTATTAGAAATCTGTGTTTGCCGTTTCAGCATCTATTAAGCATAAGATCAGCAATTCATTTGAAATGATACAATAGGGAGATTTATATCAAATTTTAAGAATGATTAGATGCTATTATAGGCAAAATTTTTGCCTTAAAGTATTATCTCTTTATTATTACAACAGCAGCATGGCTAGTCCTCAGTAGATTTTTTTTAAATAAATGCAGACAGATGATATTCATTTAATATATATATAGATACAGGCAAATATACATTTAACTTTTAATTTAAAACAAATAAAGAAAATAAAATTTTGTTAGATTAAGTTACTTCATTAGAAAGATGCATAGATCAGTGCAAATATATAACAGACACATAGCATAGACTTGCACATAATTCAGTCATTCTTCTTGAGAACAAAACAATAAGAAATTTTTTATTAAATGCAGCACTTATTAGAAACTCTGGACTTAAAAATACAGACAAATGTATCTAATAATTTAAAGAAGCTTAATAAAACCAATAAATAAGCCGGGCTCGGTGGCTCAGCCTATAATCTTGCACTTTGGGAGGCTGAGGTGAGTGGATTGCCTGAGCCCGCGGGTTCGAGACCTGCCTGGCAACTTGGCAAGAACTCATCTCTACAATAAATAAAAAAAATCAGCCGGGTGTGGTAATGCATGCCAGTAATTCCAGCTACTTGGAAGGCTGAGATGAAAGGATCGCTGGAGCCCAGCAGGTCAAAGCTGCGGTGGCCAGGAGTGGCCACTGCACTCCTGTCTGGGCCACAGAGTGAGACCAACTCAAAATAAATAAAGAAATAAAACCAATAAATAATTTAACTAAATTCTGTGGAAGAAAAATAAAAGAATTTTGGTTGCTCCATCCCACAACTGTTGAAGACTATTAGTGAGGTTGGCAGATTAATTAGATATGGGGAGAAAAAAATTCAGTAGTGCTCATTTGAAATTTTTTCAAGTCAATGATAAAAACCTTGGAAACATTTAAACTCTGACTACAATAGTCGTCAGTATAACTTGAAAAAATATGCCTCAGGGAAAATGGTGGTATGAATAAGCGTTTCCTTTCCCAACATCTATGATAATAAATAATGGCTGAAAATATGCTAGTGGATAGGAATGTACATTTTGGACTTTAAGAAAAATTAGGTGGCCTTTCTATGCATATAAATTACACCCTAGGAGATGCCTTTGGAAGTTGCCTGAACTCTTTCAACTCACTGGAAACCACCTCTTGTGGTCTTCTGTCCACGCAGCACCCCAGGGTGTCTGTGAAAACATAATGGAGCTCTTGCTTGGCATGACATGGGCTCTGAGTAATCAACATCTAGCTAAGAAAATAACACACACACAAATAAGTGTGTGTGTGTGTGTGTGTGTGTGTGTGTGTGTGTGTGTGTGTGTATGCAAATGCTTGTTATGCAGGTACACTTGTTGATGAGGTATGCCACCCCTTCCCCAGGCAGACTCCCACTACTGCCATTCTTACTTCCCCACTCCTCTCCTGGCTGTTTCCTGCTACTGCCAATCATTTTCTTATAGTATTGCCATAATTGTTCAAGGTCTGCTTATGAGTGAGAACATGTGATACTCAGTTCTTTGTTTCTGTGAAAGATCACTCAGTATTACACACTATAAGTTCATCCAGGTTGCTGTTAAGTTCATGATTTTGTTCTTTAGGCTGTGTAATATGCCATCGTGTATATATACCACTTTTTTTTTTATACAGTCCTTTTTTGGTGGATAGCATGGTTGATTCCATGTTCTTGCTACTGTGAACAATACTGCAATAAACATACGGGTGCAGGTATCTTTTTGAAAGAGTGATTTTATAGAGCATATTCCCAGTAGGGGGATTGTGGGGTCGTATGGAAGATCGAGTTCTAGATCTTTTAGGAACAGTCACAGTGTTTTCCACAGAGGCTGTACTAGTTTGCATCCCATTAACAGTGTAGAGGTGTTCCTTTTTTGCCGCATCCTCTCCAGCATCTGTTGTTTTTTGAGTTATTGATGATAGCCATCCTGACTGGAGTTAGGTGGTATCTCAGTGTAGTCTTAATTTGCATTTCTTTGATGACTAGTGAGGCTGAGCATTTTTTCAAGTATCTGTTGGCTGCTCCTATGTCTTCTTTTGAGAACTGTCTATTGCTCACTTTGTGATGGGGCTGTCTGTTTTTTTTCTTTTCGGCACGTTTGAGTTCCTTGTAGATCCTAGATGTTAGGCCTTTGTCAGACTTACAGTTGGCAAATATTTTTTGCCAGTCTGCGAGCGGTCTCCCCGCTCTCTTGATGGTTTCCTTGGCTTTGCAGAAGCTTCTTAGTTTGATGTCTGTCTTATCACTTGTCTGTCTTATCACTTATGGCATGGGCACTTGGGGTTTTGATCAGGAATTGGTTGTCGGTTCCAATTTCCATAAGGGTGTCTCCTGCATTTTCTAAGGTTCTTATAGCTTGAGGTTTTATATTTAGGTCTTTGATCCACTTAGAGTTGATTTTTGTGGACAGCGATAGGTAGGAATCTTGTTTTAATTTCTGCATGTGATCAGTCTGTTTTCGCTGCACCATTCACTGAATAGGTTCTCCTCTCCCCAGTCATTGGTGGTGGAGGCTTTGTCAAAGATGAGTTGGTTGAGAAATTGAGGTTTTGCTTCTGAAATCTCTATCCTGTTCCATTGTTCTATATACCTGTTCTTGTACCAATACCCCAATGTCAGGCTGACTTGATTATTGTAGCTTTATAATAGAGTTTGAAGTCTGGGAGTGTGATACATACTGCTTTGTGCTTTGTTGTTGTTGTTGTTTGCTAAGGATTGTTTTGGCGATTCATGGACATTTGTGTTTCCATATGAATTCTTGTATTGTCATTTCCAGCTCTGAGAAGAATGCTACTGGTAATTTAATGGGTATTGCATTAAATCTGTAGATTGCCTTGAGTAAGGTGAACATCCTATCCATGAGCATGGGATAATTTTCCATTTGCTTGTGTCATCTTTGATTTCTTTGAGCAGTGTTTTGTAATTTTCATTGTAAAGGTCTTTCACGTCTCTTGTTAGGAAGATGCCAGAGCATTTGATTTTTTTCCTGGCTATTGTGAATGGGGTTGTGCTTTTTATTTGGGTTTCTGTTTCTCCAGCATCTGTTGTTTTTTGAGTTATTGTTGATAGCCATCCTGACTGGAATACACTTATATACATATATACACATGAGGGGGACCCTTCAAAGTGGAAATTTTTATAAAAATTGTATATTTATTCTTACATGTTTAAACCTCAGTCCCCTTCAAAGCACTCTTCATTTGATGCCATACACCTATTGAGATGCTTTTTCTGCTGCTCCAAACAGTTTTTGAACTCATCGATTTTGATGCCTTTTTAGCACTTCTGCCATTTTTTTTTAACTCTTTCTCATTGGCAAAATGATTCCCTTTGAGGCTTTTTTGATACAGGGAAACAAAGAAACAAAGAAAACAGTCACTCGGTGTGAGACTGGGTGAATAGGGAGGGTGAGGCACAGGGGTCATTCCGTTTTTGGTCAAAAACTGCAAACACTCAGTGAAGTGTGGACAGGTGCATTGGTAAATCATCCATCACAAAATTGGCAAACACGTTGAAAGAATCTCCAAACAGAAATTCACCAAAGCCTGTCGCAGTCTCTCCCAACAACACTTGTGGTACACTGAAGCTGATGAATTCCTAGAACACTCACCTAGCAGGGAAAGGCCTGTACCACAAGGAACCTGCCCTCCAGAAGACAATTACAGTTTTTGGAGTGTCCTCTCTTATATATACACACATGCATATATGTATATATGATTACATTCAGTCAACTTATTCAATGATAACTTTCTTCTAATCTAAAATATTGAACTTTAACCACATCTGATGTGGTATGAACACACTAAAGCTTCAATACAGAAAAAAAAAGAGATGGATGGCATAGCATTTCTAAGAGCTTCATGAAAACTGGAACGAGGCAAGGATGCCCACTCTCACCTCTCCTTTACAACATAGTTTTGGAAGTCCTAGCTAAAGCAATCAGACAAGAGAAGAAGATCAGGAGTATCCAAATAGGAAAAGAGGAAGTCAAGCTATCCCTCTTTGCAGAGGACATGATTCTATACTGTGAAACCCTAAGAGAATCTGTCAGAAAACTCCTTTCACTGATAAAGTCCTTTGGCAAAGTCTCAGGGTATAAATTCAATGTGCAAAAGACAGTTGCATTTCTATACACCAACAATAAACAAACAGAAACCCAAATAAAAAGCACAACCCCATTCACAATAGCCAGGAAAAAAATCAAATGCTCTGGCATCTTCCTAACAAGAGACGTGAAAGACCTTTACAATGAAAATTACAAAACACTGCTCAAAGAAATCAAAGATGACACAAGCAAATGGAAAATTATCCCATGCTCATGGATAGGATGTTCACCTTACTCAAGGCAATCTACAGATTTAATGCAATACCCATTAAATTACCAGTAGCATTCTTCTCAGAGCTGGAAATGACAATACAAGAATTCATATGGAAACACAAATGTCCATGAATCGCCAAAACAATCCTTAGCAAACAACAACAACAACAAAGCACAAAGCAGTATGTATCACACTCCCAGACTTCAAACTCTATTATAAAGCTACAATAATCAAGTCAGCCTGACATTGGGGTATTGGTACAAGAACAGGTATATAGAACAATGGAACAGGATAGAGATTTCAGAAGCAAAACCTCAATTTCTCAACCAACTCATCTTTGACAAAGCCTCCACCACCAATGACTGGGGAGAGGAGAACCTATTCAGTGAATGGTGCAGCGAAAACAGACTGATCACATGCAGAAATTAAAACAAGATTCCTACCTATCGCTGTCCACAAAAATCAACTCTAAGTGGATCAAAGACCTAAATATAAAACCTCAAGCTATAAGAACCTTAGAAAATGCAGGAGACACCCTTATGGAAATTGGAACCGACAACCAATTCCTGATCAAAACCCCAAGTGCCCATGCCATAAGTGATAAGACAGACAAGTGATAAGACAGACATCAAACTAAGAAGCTTCTGCAAAGCCAAGGAAACCATCAAGAGAGCGGGGAGACCGCTCGCAGACTGGCAAAAAATATTTGCCAACTGTAAGTCTGACAAAGGCCTAACATCTAGGATCTACAAGGAACTCAAACGTGCCGAAAAGAAAAAAAACAGACAGCCCCATCACAAAGTGAGCAATAGACAGTTCTCAAAAGAAGACATAGGAGCAGCCAACAGATACTTGAAAAAATGCTCAGCCTCACTAGTCATCAAAGAAATGCAAATTAAGACTACACTGAGATACCACCTAACTCCAGTCAGGATGGCTATCATCAATAACTCAAAAAACAACAGATGCTGGAGAGGATGCGGCAAAAAAGGAACACCTCTACACTGTTAATGGGATGCAAACTAGTACAGCCTCTGTGGAAAACACTGTGACTGTTCCTAAAAGATCTAGAACTCGATCTTCCATACGACCCCACAATCCCCCTACTGGGAATATGCTCTATAAAATCACTCTTTCAAAAAGATACCTGCACCCGTATGTTTATTGCAGTACTGTTCACAGTAGCAAGAACATGGAACCAACCGTGCTGTCCATCAAAAAGGATTGGATAAAAAAAAATGTGGTATATATACACGATGGCATATTACACAGCCATAAAGAACAAAATCATGAACTTAACAGCAACCTGGATGAATTTATAGTGTGTAATACTGAGTGATCTTTCACAGAAACAAAGAACGGGTATCACATGTTCTCACTCATAAGCAGATCTTGAACAATTATGGTAATACTATAAGAAAATGATTGGCAGTAGCAGGAAACAGCCAGGAGAGGGGTGTGGAAGCGGGATTGGCAGTAGTGGGAGTCTGCCTGGGGAAGAGGGGCACACCTTATCATCAAGGGTATCTGCATAATGAGCTTTTGTATACCTAACCCCGAATTGTACCCCATCTTTAAAATTAAAAATTTGAAAGTTAAAAAAAAAAGAGGTGCATGGAAATGCTCTCCAGGCACCATTCTCCCAGGAGACGTCCTAAACATATTGTGTTGCCGTAAATAACCCAAGTAATACCAGTAGAGTCTCTGCATCCATACTGATATGAGACAAAGCAGGAGATGGTGGGGAGGTGGGTTAGGAAGAAAAATTTTACATCCCCCATTTTGTCCCATTTTTGCAATTTTTGCAATATTTTAAAAATTCTAACCTCCTCCAGATGACACGTTAAAATGAATATATTCACACACACACAGTATTTCAATCACTCAAAATACAGACAAGAAAGAGTCCCTCAACAAATCAAATCAAAGTTGTTTCTCTTTCACCACACTAGACTTTTAAAAAGCAATGTGGACAAGTTCTCCTTCCCCTGAGAGGTTTTCCAAATTGGGAAACTGGCAACTCTTGCTATCCCTGAGAACAAAAGCAAAGCAAGAAATTTTGTCATTAGAACTGCTTGACAATCAGAGTTTACTCATTACAAAATAAGCTCATGTTTGAACCAAAATAGCTGTGATGTCTGAGCCGCACTGGGGGGTAGTGAAAAGTGAAGCCAGAACAAAAGAAAGGTATGTGCATTCCCATTTTTAAACTCTGCAAATGGAAGGAGAAACGGCAAACACTTGGAAAGGCATTTCATGAGGAAACCTACGATAGCTGTTAATGTTTTCATGACTATTTAACTTATAGGTCTGGTAGAATGAAACAATATCTAGAGTCTCTATCATTCTCAGTCTCCTACTATTAGTCATTAAATGTTCTCTTGAGCATTAAAAATCAGAATCCCATTACATGATAATCTATCATTATCTCTGTTAACAACAAAATAAACAAGTCATTAGAATGGTTTCTTTGACTCTGAATTTAAAGAGTGTAAAAATAATCCATGGAAAGAAGAACTGAAATGGATTGAAATACCAAAACATTTCCAGGCTCCCAAAGGTAAAATAAAGTATACAGTATTTCTAATGCATGTATATGGTTAAACTAGAAAACTACAAAAGGGTTCTTTAAACAACAGAGTTTTTATGTAATGTGATTGTGCAGTTAAGAGTCTTGCTTGTTAAAATGCATTTTATTTACATTGCTGATTCATTATTGTTATCAGTGAAGATATGCCTTTAACCCTTGTATGGGAAGAAATCACTCCCACCTCTTTGGTAATGTTGACATCTGTGTGGATTTATGAATTGTTTGTTGAAACAAAATAGGTCATTATCATTTTACATAACTCTGAATAAGTAGTGTTAAAAATATTAAAGCATTCTGTTATGGACCTTTTTGCTTCACTTTAATAATTTAATTGGAAATTTCTAAGTAACATATACACTTATTTGTTTAATCTTTGAGCATTAATTTTAAACCCAAATCAATTACCTGCCTTCTGTTGTCACTCAGTCAAAAATATTTATTTGTAGTTTTATTTCTGTCTGTGCAATTTCTTAAAAGTAAACATTAATTTAAGCAACATAGAAAAATGTCTTTTCAAGTGTGGTAAAAAAAAGATATAGTCATTGTATTTTTCTAGTTTTCAACCAGTTGTGAAATTGCTGTCTCAATATTGCTAACAACTGATGGTATACGGTAAACCAACCGGTTAAGTAAGTAGGTTAACAGATTGTTTTCCCCTGAACTGACCACTTATTTCAATGACTTAATTAGAACAAGTGTTTGTGTGACCAAACTTGCAAGGTCACTCATTCATTCAAAATTGAAAGCACATTTAGTGAGTACTTACTATGTGATGCTGGGTTAAGCTGAGGATCCATTAAAGGACAAGTCACTGATGGTCTCTACCCTCAAACAGATTATAATTCAATTCCAGTCACAGCCTGTCCTATCATTAGGTAAAAAGAAATTAATAGCTTTCTTCAGTTCTCTGACATTACTCATTATAGCACCATTGTGATTATTCCGTGTTTGACCTTCGGTAAGGAGGTGAAAATGTAATCATCAGTGATCATCAGGAGGGCAAATTCCATAATTTCTAAGAAGGAAGAAGTGAGAAGAAAAGCAGGAGCCTCAGAGAAGAAAAGGAGAAGAGATGGAACCACAGAGTTAGTGTGAGATGAAGGAGATCTCCGGGAAAGGTTAGATGAAATTCTCCTGGGTGAATGGCCAGAGGGTGTAATAAAACAGGAACACAGGTGCCAAACATTCAATTTGAAGTTTCGTTGTTGAAGCTATTTTTTACATTAATGTAACGTAAGATTTCTCCTACCTGACTCAAAATCTCCAGTAAATCCTGCAATTTTGCAAATGCTTTGAGTGAGGACATTGTTTGTGGAACTCAATGGCATGACTGGATTTTACATCTGTTTTTTGGCTGATACAAATGTACTTGAGGAAACAGGAGCCTAGCAACAGATGTGACCATCAGAATATAAATCCTCTCCACCTCCCCTCCCCCAAATGAATGAATATATTGGAGAAAGATTTAGACTTCCATGGAATATGGGAACCAGAGCTCAAACTAAATATTCCTGAGATTTCTAGAGGCTCAAGAGACTTCTGTTGACCTGTGACCCTTGTGCCCCTAGAATCGGACAAGTGGCTTTCCTGCTTGGTTCTGAATCTGCATTTTGAGTCTTAGTTTCTGATTCTAATTTGGCTAAATTGACTAGAACCTTTGGGACAAGAATTCTGTTCTCCCCTTTATAATCTTTATGTCACTCAATCATGCATGTATTTTTTCTCAGTTCCTTCACTTATTGTTATCAAGCATTCCCTGAGTTCATAACAGGTGACTGGCAACACAGTAGTTGTTAAAGATACAAAGATGGATAAGGCCCTGTCTCTGACGATGCTCATAGCCTGGTGTGGGAACCAGACACAAATTTCAAAACAATTGCAAGAGAAGGTGATACCGGCTAATGTAAGAGATTCAGGGAACACTGAGGAGATACAAGAGGAAGATTTGTTTTTATCTAACTCTTGAGTCTCAGTAAGAATGAACAACTATCCTAATTTGTTCACGACTATCCCAGATTTAGAGCTCGAAATTTCTGTACCCTGGGAAATCCCTCAGATGTATACTACCTCATCCATGACACATCCATACCTATGGAAGTGCACACTTAGTATTCATATTTAGAACTTTATTTACATTTGCCCCAGACAAATAAGGAAGGATATTTTAAGTAGAAGAGACAAGTCCAATGGCACAAAGTTATGGAACGACATTCCATGTGTGAAGGAGAGAGAATAGCTCAGCGTGGCAGGTGTGCTGTGTTCCTGTTGACAGTGGTTAGTAGACTGACCTAGTTTTGTATTAGAAAGATGACTGTGGAAAAGTATAGTGGATCAATTGGAAATTGATGAGGACTTTGTCAAGAACACTGGTGAACTGGGTATTGTCATTTTGAAGTGAGAAAGACACAATTCTGAGCTAGGAAACTGGTGGTGATGATGGCGAGCAGAAGGCACATTCTACTGATGCCTAAGAGGAAATCCACCCTGACTCTGAACCGGTTGAAGGTGGGGTTGGGAATACCAAGAGTTAGCAGGAAGGCTGAGCAAGTCCCTCAGAGAGGTTCAAGAGTTAATAAAGGAGGAACAAGTACAGGTCATAAAATTAATGGTCGGAGTCAACTCATAAATTAGAAATAAGAGCAGTTTAGAAAGTGAGGCCAACTAAAACAACTCAAGATAGTTTAGGACACTCAGGGAAGCGGCAGTCACATGTGTGTGGTTGATCTTTGTAGAGAGGCATAGTGTGTGGGTGTGTCAGTCTGGATTAAGCATCCACGTTGGGGGTGGGCAATTCTATGGAATTGTCACTTTAGGTGAAACAGCACTATTCCTATCATTGTTTTTATCTAAATTTATTTTTTATTCAGTATTTAGAATAAGTGCTCATATCTTTCTCCTTTCTTTCTTTCTTTCTTTCTTTCTTTCTTTCTTTCTTTCTTTCTTTCTTTCTTTCTTTCTTTCCTTCTTTCATAAAAACAAGCTATTTTACACATATTAACACCCTCTACGTAAATTACTTATTTGTAACAGGAAGAACATTCACATCTTCTATTGTGATCTATTTTATTTGGTGTTGACAACAGAAAAACAGTTAACGCTACAAGGAGCACAGAGAATATTTGTTCTTAAGAGCAAGAATTAAGGTTCACCACAGTAGATGATGGCCAACTGGAAAAAAAAAAGACAAATGCCTATTTGATGTAAATCCTAAACCCTCCAGTTTTATTTTTTCTCATGTCATACGGAAGGTCATTTAAAATAAATTATTGTTTCAAAATATATTTCTATAATTTCCTTGCTGAACTATTATTTCCTTAGCTCTAATCAAGATGGTCTCAGTTCAAACGATTCAACTAGAACTTGTATTGTTATCTTGTGTGCATGCTGTGAATTTCTGTGCTAATACAGATTGGCTTTCAGTTACATGTTTTCATTTTCAACCTAATTTTCCCAGTGCATGAATTATTTCCTGGGAGTAATTTGAGCTCTTTATTTTTATTTTGTCCTTTTAAAAAACACATTAATTTTTTAGGACTCTAGGATTTAGTTTTCAATAAATCAAAATTGTTTTTTCAAATAATTCACCAGAACACTTACTTCACATGATTTTTTTCATATATTATTTAAATTTCGTATTTGTACAATCACTTCATTTCACTATCAATGATCCTGATAAGTCATCATCTGTTTCTACTTGTCACATTTAGTTATTTCTTTAAGCTAATAGCAAAAGTTTTTCAACTTTGTTTGCTAAAGAATAATTCTTTTTTTGTTTTTGTTTGTATATTTGCTTCAGTCTGCATAAAAGAGTTAATTTGCTAAAAGTGTCACTGCAATTATATAATAACAGTTCTGACATTACTAAAATGATCAGGTGAAAAGTCACATTTCAATTTAGTGTTTTACTTTGAAGGATGGGACTTTACTTAAAATGTTCTAGCTTTTGAAACTCTTTGAAAGTTAATATTTGCACATTTTAATTGGCATGTTTGATGTTTGAGTAGATACATCCTTCCTAATGAACTTTTTTACTTGAAACAAAAGCAGAAATTCTTTTGAATCATAGATTAAAAAAATACTTTATAAATTGGTTTTGCACTAAAGCAAACTTACAAAAAATTTTTTAATGCGTAGAAGATTAGTATCTTTTTTTTTTTTTTTTTTGTCTTGCTGCTAATACAAAATTGATTAGTAAACAGAGCCCTGGTCCCAGTGACCTCGTGGGGCACATTTACATTGATGCACATTTTATTTTCAGGTATCTTTTCTCTCTGGTACAGCGTTTCTTTTTAAATAAAACTGACGATGGTATTAATCTTTGTGAAGAGACAGATTAAAATTTTTCCTCTTCGAAATGCTTTGGGTGTTGCATGACAGCAAGGCTAGAAAGAGATTTTATATTCAACATTTTTTATTGCAGTGTAATGAAACCTGCCACACAGTTCTGTTGACAATAATAAATGATTAATAATTTTGATAAAATATTTATTTTCAGAAATTAAATACTGTCTACCGATCCATAAATTCTGTATCGGTGTTAACATTTATCTTGACATATCAGATATAATTCTATGCCATAATCAAATCATTAACTATGTTTTATCATTTTTCATTCACTAGAATGTCAGGCAAATAGGACTCAGTGTTCAATAGGGTCATGAATTTAATAAAATACAAAATGAGACAAGGACAAACCCTTGGTGATCATTTCAATTTCAAGTAAAAATTCATATGATGACCTCTTTTTATATTTCTTTTCAATCATATATGCCTAATGTAATCTTTTGTCTTGTTTTTTACAATTAAAAACAAGGATTTTTTAAAAAGAGATGTGGACTTGGAATTGTAGACTATCTTGTCTCAGTTTTTTTTTCTTCACCTAATTCTTCAATCTTAAAAACATGTATTTTTATGAGTAAAAACTTGTTTTTAAAATATCCTGTATTCACCTAAAATCACTTTGACCAGGGTAACTCACTGAAATTATCAAGTTCTAAAGAAAGAAACAAAACAATAAAAGTAAAAAAAAAAATACAAGTCCCTAGTAAAGGCTAAGACTGAAATACATAAACAACAAGTTATAAAAATAATACTAAAACTGTCTTTTTTGTAGTTGTGCCTAGCTTGGGGTTTAGCCCATAACAGTTACACAATACATATTGTTCAATGATTGAATGAATGAATATATCTCCTCAGCTCAGGGTCATAAACAATATTGTATCAAGAATGTATGTGTCATTCACATTTAATGAGTATCCAACTTTCACCTTACTGCTTTAAATCATTGAAGCAATTCTCATTCCAAAACTCAATAGCTAAGACATTGAATATGTTATTTTACTCAATAACTCAATAACCTAGAACACTGAATACATTATTTTACTTTTCTGGTTCTTAGTATCCTTGTGTGTCTAGTGAGAATGATAATAATTTTGTGTAATTGTAACCCAAAAAATCAAAAAGAGAGTTTCTGGTCCAGGGCAAATAAATGCTCTTCCTACTGTTACCATTGCTGATACTAGTATTAATAGTACGACTACTCCTGCTACTATTACTATTATATTCAGTATTATAAAAATATTTGAAGAAAACCATTTTCACGATATCTTTGAGGACAGTTGTCATTGAATTATGACAAGTAAAATAATCTCAATTATTAAAAGTGTTGTGAGCAAAATTCTCAAATTACATTAAAGTCCATACATTTTCTCACTTTTTCCTAGAAGGATGTTATGGGCTGAGGGTGCCCCCATGCCCCTCCCCACCCCGCCATTCGTATGTTGGAGCTCTAGCCATCAGTGCCTCGGGATATGACTGTATGTGGGAAATTTGGACACACAAAGAAACACCAGTATGCACACTCCCAGAGGAAAGGCTGTAGGAGGATGTTGTAAGATGAACATCTGCAAGTCAAGGAGAGAGAAATTGGGGAAAACCAACCCTGCTGACATTTTAGTCTTGGACTTCCAGCCTCTAGAATTGAGGAAAAATAAATTTTTGTTGTTTGAGTCACCTATGATTACGGCATTTTATTATGGCAGCACCAGTAAACTATTACAAAGGTTGTTAGAACTTGATAATATATTTTCAACAAAATTTGTCTGAAACCAACTGTTTAATTCTTTCCATTCAAACTTTTAAGCTCCTTAGCTTTGGGATGAATCGTTTTCAAAAATAAGCTTGTATAATGTGTCCAAAGGATATATTTAAAATTATTATTCATTGGTAAATTTTAAAGCTACTGAAATGACTTAGAACTTTGTTACCTAGTGTTATTTGAGAAATGGTCTTAAAAACCTCTATGAGTTTTCAATACTTTCATTTACTAGCAAATACTGTTACCACAGTTTCTATGTTAATGAAAAACATGCCCTCCAATGGTTTCCTGTTGGGGAATATATGTGATTACTTATGAAATAAGATAAAAAGGTAAAATCATTTTTGAAAAACCCAAAATACATACTGTAGCTGACATTTGTTGAGTACCTCAAGAGTTATTGAGTTGAAGACATATGTGGTGCTATTTCCTTGTCTCCCTCTTTCCCCCCTATCTATTCTTCTTCCTCCCTTTCTCTTCCTTCTCCTCTTTCTCTACATCAGGTATAAGCAATGATTAAACATGAAGAAAATAATCTCAGATCTGATTGGACCCAGATTGTCTTGCTTAAAAGGAGCTTTATTCCTAGTAGACTGGTTAATTGTTACCTCTGCCATTGCTATAACGTGGATTATTTTCTAGGTTAAACATAAAAAAATACTTTCCCATATTTGACTGAAATTTATATGGCTGCTTGACCAATTTTACTGAATCTTATTCAAAGATACACACAATGTGCATATACATATGCACAACTTAGTTTACAACTTTTATTATGATATTCAAATCAATTAAAACTGCTTAACACAAAACAAAAAAACTATATAAATAAAAATAAATCATGCATTAAACACAACTGATATTTTCAAATCATTAAAATTTGCTACTTATCAAGTAATAAATATTATGGACAGTTATTTGGATATGCTTTGTATGAAATATATAGATACAATCCCAAACATTTCTCAATTGTTTCAGAGATATATTTATAAATTGTCTAAGAAATTATGTTTTTGCCTAAATTTGGCAGATTATTTTCTGCATGTGGGATTCTTGAACCATGTTCAATATTCCACGCTAAGCTTTTAATTCTATTTCCTGTGCTTCTATAGCATATTAAATATTATTATATATGTCAATATGACCACAAAATATGCATAAATTTAAAAATTTTAGTCAATTTTACTAATAATGATGGTGTCTTCATTTTTATTTAAAAGACTTTATTTTCACATTGAATAATCTCCTTTCACAAAATATATTTGTTAATATCTTTTGCCAGTATTTTTAAAATCAAGCTACATTTTATTGAGCATTTATAATATATTAGTACTTTTCAACCTATCTACATATATGGTATACATAAGTTGTATACATATATGTAACATATAAACATATATAATTATAACTGAAATGCAAATCTTAATTTAAAACTTAATTATATAGAACACACAATTTAAAAATATTTTTATTAAAACAATAATGTGAATCCTTTTAAAATTGTCATCTCCATATTGCTAATGTGTGTTTTAACATTTTTATAACACTTAATATGAAACACAAATCACATAAGTGAAATATATCACATGTGTATATGAAACATAAATTTAAAAATATAAAAATATTTTTAAAATATTATACCAAAAACACCTTGCTAAAATGATTTGTCTTCTATTTCCCACATTTTGTTTGAACAATATACATATTTTTCACCTATTTTTTAAAGAATCTGCACAATGTTTGCTATATGACAAAAGATTCTGGTCCATGTGAAATAATTCACATTCCTGAAATTATCAGGATGAAATAATATCAGTGACCCAAAATGTAGGTACCTTTCATAACCAACCCTGTATTAGTCTTTGTTTCTCTTTATCTAATGATGTCAGTGAGGATAAGCAATAAATAAATAAATATAAACTATTCACAAACTTTTTCTATTGTTATGTCCAATTAATTGAATAAATTGATTGTTTCTTGTAAGATAATACAGATTTGCTAAGTGGATGAATTGAACAAATGAAACATGGCATTCAAAGTACAGCCTGAATTACTCTATTGTGTGTTAGGAATCGTGCTTCCAAGGCATGATGATGTATGTTACTCACATCGTACTAATGTTAAGAAACTTTCACCTCTGCTAATGTTGCTATTCTCAACCCAAGTCTCTTCATCAGAAAACTTTAATTAAATAAAGACTCTCACATTTAAAAAAACAACAACAACAAAATCCTCACTGGAAACCATTTAAATTTATTAATTTCTAATGTATATGCATATGTATGTATGTGCATATATACATTTAGAAAATAGTTACAATTCAAATGGAGTGTTCAGTAAACTCTATGCATAATTTGAATGACAGAATATAAAAATTCATTCTTGGCAAGAGTTCATTAGAAGTTTATATTATGTACTTAACTGTTCAAAAGATAAGACTAACAATAGATCCAAAAATTAATTTTTGATGCCAATGTATTACTATCTCAGTAAAGTTTCAAATTAAACAACCTGCAAATATCGTAAGAATAAAAATACTTTTAAAAATATTAGGGTTTTTTTGTCTTCCATATTATAATGGTAAGTTCAGTGTAAAAAACATTGGAGTCCAATATTCTAGTTCAAGAATAAATTTATGAAGTTTGTTGGTAGTAACTAACCCTTGTTAATTTTTGAACCCATGGAAAGTTAAATGCTTTGCTCTCTGACATAATTTTAGTTTTCATATTCTAAAACTAGGACTGGCAAAGCTAACTGCAATGCTTTGATGAAGATTCAGTTCCATAACTCACATGTAAAAATGTAGACTTCCAAATTAATACCAACTTTTGGTGAGTGTCTAGTTTCTTGATGAATTTGATTTCTATGCACCTCTCAAAACATTGTGATTCTGATTTGACACAGTAAAAGGTGAAGCAGTGATCCAGAAAGAGAAGATTGTCCTCCAGTTCATGTCTTTCTGAACTGTCTCCTTGAAGTTGCTTGGCACAGAATCATATTGTGTGGCTGGTGGGTGGGGAAGCAGACATAGAAAAAAGGATAATGTGTTTTCTTTACTCAATGATATACTCACTTTCCTTCCCTAACCCACTCTCAAGATGCGTGTGCAAGTAATCTTAAAATATAAAGCTGTATTCAGTGCTAAATACTTTGATTGTTGTAAGATCTGAATCTGACATCAATGATTTAACTTTTTAATAAAATGATACACTCATTTTTCCAACAAATTCATGTCAATTGCATAAGCCAACATCTTTAAGACAGAAATAATGGTTTCATTCTCTTTGAGGGGATAGCTGTTGGCTACATAAATGACCTGATGCTGGATAGATATTGGCTGTATCAATGGCATTCCCCAAACCAAAGAGAGTGAGAGAGAGAGAGAGAGAGAGAGAGAGAGAGAATGAAGAAGAAAAAAAGAAATACTCTTTATTTTAAAGCAGGCCAAAAAGGTAGATATTTTAATGAGAAAGCTCAAGACTTTAAAACAAGATCTGAGATCAAATGTCATTTTGAATGTTGTCTCAGAGGTGGCTACAAACAGATCTATCTGTAATCAATATAAAGTGAAGAGAACTAAGTCAGATTCCATGTCTTGTCACAACAGATTCACAAGTTTATTCATTTTATTCATTTAAGTGAGGCTGAGGCAGACTTTTGATGTGGGGTCGAAGTGTCTTCCTAAACCAATTATCACATGCCTTTGTTTCTCAAGAGAACCTGTGTGTGAAATGTCAGGGTTGCTGATGAGGAGACATTCAAGCTACCCTCAATACCTTTTTAGTTTGTGTGTTGTTGTTTTAAGGTTCTTTTCTAGACCTTCGAGACAGTTCCAAATTAAGACTATTCCTCTAAAATTTAAAGGCATTAAACATTCAACCAAGTCTCAATGATGTATTTTAGCTTTTGTGCTCAGCAATTATTTTGCCATACCACCTTTGAGGACAATCTTCACGTGTTAATCCACTGACACAAAGGCGCAGATCATATATTTTAATTGTATCATTTAAAAAAAATGTCGGTAAGAGGTTTTGGCCTACATCTAAAAATATATATTCTGATAATTGATATATTTTCAACAGAAACCTTTGCTTTAGAACTCACTTAAAGCTCACAACTCCCACGAATACTTTTTCCATCTCTCAACTTCAGGCAACAAGAGTGCCAGAAGATTTGGAATTTGTATAACCCCAAACTGTGTTTTCCTAACTAATCTTGGCAAGCTTAAAACCCTGGAAAGTCACAATTCACTTTCGAAGCGATCATCCTGGACAGCTCAGCAACAGAGAAGCAGAACAGGATATCCAGCTATTGAAGCCGGCCGCCGGCCCAGGTGGCCAGCCTCACAGCTGTGAGAACGCCCACCAGTAGGGAGCCAGGGCTGCAGGAAGACATGCTCCTTTCCTCTGTCTGTTTTCAGCTGGAGAGGAAAAATCCAGGCTGCATCCCCCAAACACTGCCTGCCAACACAGCACTTTTCGGCAATGGTGGAAAAAGGGTCTATCTCTAATGATAAATGTCACTAGAGGAACAAATCATTTATGATATTCAGGAGACCTCAACTCAAGCAAATAGTTGACTGGAAAAATAGCTTCAAATTTATTATGGTATCAAATGAGACATAACCTCATAATATAAAACCATTTAAGACCGGTTGTTTTTGTATCTAAATTACCTTAAAATATAGGATAAAAGAAATGATAGGATAAAAAGCTGGGTTAAACAACAAGTTCTTTGACCTTGTGTTAAGAGTTCTGTGATGGGAATTTTCATTATTAAGGACAAGTCCTGCTTCCTGATGCCATTCTATTTTTGTATTTTACTTTTTTTAAAAAAAGAAAGAATGATTTTTATTTAAACAAGCAATTCTCATACCATTCTTTCTCAGAAGTCTGTTTATATTTATAAAATAATTCTTAAATTGACAATAAGAAAAGGCAGGAAGAGCAGCAGAAAACATGTATCAAAGTGAATGGGTACTTGTTTATCATTGTAAATCAATGACAAAAGATACGTACATGTTTTTAAATTGCTATAGAGTAGTTTCAGAGAGGACAAGCTATAGACTCTTTGGGGAGAAAATTGATTACATTCTTCAAATCTAAGAAATTTTTATTCTAGTTCATAAAATAAAAATTTTTTCTGGCCATTCTTTACCAAACTCTGGTATGGACATGTGCTCTTTGAGCTGTGGCCACTACCATGTTTCTTAAGCTTTGGTCTCCGACCCTTCCTTGGAGAGGTGAATCTCCTCTCTCTCTCTCATTAACTTTCTAAATAAACTCTATTTTCTAATCTAAATAAACTTTTTTTAGTTGCATGTAACTATAGTATGTACAATAGATAAGGCAGTATATATATATATATTTTTTTTTCTATTTCTGATACTCAATACATGCTATACATATATATAAGTGGTAAATAAATACCTAGCTAGATCGTAGATATAATAGAGAAGTAGAAGCAAAGTCTTGACAGCTGAGGAATCTGATTAAAAATTATATCTTCTGGTGACTCAGCCTGTAATCCCGCGCCTTTGGGAGGCTGAGGTGAGTGAATTGCCTGAGCCCGCGGGTTCGAGACCCGCCTGGGCAGCGAGACCTCATCTCTACAATAAATCAAAAAATCAGCTGGGCATGGTAGTACACACCTGTAATTCCGGCTACTTGGAAGGCTGAGGTGGAAGGATCGCCAGAGCCCAGCAGGCCGAGGCTGCGGTGGCCGGGAGCGGCCACTGCACTCCAGTCTGGGTGACAGAGTGAGACTCCAACTCAAAAAAAAAAAAAAAAAAAAATTATATCTTCAACTTGGTTGCTATTTCTTGCATAAATTATTTTTAAGTCTGAGAATTAAAATTTTACCCTTCTGTTATTCTACAAGAAAATTGATCAAAATCTGAATTAATGTGAAAAATTATTCTGAAACTATCATACCAAACCAATATATGATCAATATCACTTACAAGATGTAATTAATAAATGCGCATCACAAAGATCTTTTTCATTAACTTAAATAGCTAGTAATATTATTGCTTTTCTAAAGTTAAAAAATTTGAGAATAAGTATTCAGCTATTTTTAATTTGCAGTGTAAGAATCAAGAGTTGGTTAATTAACTCAGTCCATTGTTGGTGAACAAGGTTGTTTGTGAACAATGCCCAGCCAGTCTACACTTTGGGAAGCATGAGCAGGATTGATCCTCAGAATAAGGGAATCTGAGCCCTCTGCTATGGGGCTATAAGATGTACTGCATCTTGATGTTGGTTTCTCCTTTCATTAAATGAATGACTCTTTGTCAGAAAATACACACTATTTCCTTTATCTTAATAGACTTCTTATAAATTAATAATAAGACATGTTATCTTGGTGCCCATGTGCATTCAGAAAAGTTAGATCAATTCTTAACTAGATCGTGTCTAGTATCTAATTTTTCAGACATGAAATTGCTTGGAAAAACAGAAAGATTTTTTTTTAATCCGAGAAAATTTTGTAACAGTTTCATATGTCTTACTAAATTTGAGCAATTCTGTGTGTGTGTGTGTGTGTGTGTGTGTGTGTGTGTGTGTGTGTGCACTAGACCCAAGTTTGTGTGAGATCCTTATTTTTTTATTTTTTTCAAGTGTGTCATCTTAATACCAGATTTGTTTTTTGTTTTTGTTCTTTTGATCTCCTTACTGATTTTTTAAACTGACCATTTGAATCATTTTTCTCTGCTTACTTTCTTATTCATATATTCAAAATATTCTGTATATTTTTCTATCTTCAACATTTTATTATTGCTACTTGGTTTCAATATACAAACATTATTAACCATTTGTTTTATACAAATGAAGCCCATGTTTTATTTTCCATGTGGCTGTTTACAAAATAAGCATTCAGTAGAAGACAGAGTTCAGAGGTAGGAAAACTTGGATTTCAAATCAGAATTATCTCATTTATTAGAGATGTGACTTTGGACAAGTCACTTGGACCCACTAACACTTAGTTTTATCTTAATGTAAATGGAGATGGGAAAACCTGTTGTGGAAATAAATACTAACAATAGGTCTATGTACTAGCAAGTACACAATTAATGATAGCAGTTATTATTTTAACTATCTGTGATGTATTCGATATTTGGACATTGCTTGAGTATAGTGAGACCAAGCTTCTATAGTTTCTAAAAAAAGATAAAGTATAACAGTTGCTGAGAACTCAGACTCAGGAAAGAGTGTCGAGTTGAAAAGCTGGCTTTGGTTGTTAGTAGTTGTTTGATTTTAGGCAAGTTATTTAGCCTCTCTGAGCCTCAGCCACACTGAGGTGGATATTTTATAAAATGAAATACCTCAGGATCTTCCTAATCTGAGAAGTGAAAGACCTTTACAATGAGAACTACAAAACACTGCTCAAAGAAATCCAAGAAGACACAAACAAATGGAAAAATATTCTATGCTCATGGATAGGAAGAATCAGCATTGTTAAGATGTCCATCCTACCAAAGGCAATCTACAGATTCAGCGTAGCACCCATTGAATTACCAGCTTCATTTTTTCAGACGTGGAAATGACAGTACAGAAATTCATATGGAATCTTAAAATGGATAGCCAAAACAATTCTTTGCAAAAGAAACAATGCAAGAGGTATCACACTTCCAGACTTCAAACTTTACATAAGGTTACAATAACCAAAACAGCCTGGTATTGGTACAAGAAAAGGTATACGGACCAATGGAACAGAAAAGAGATACTGAAAGGAAAGCCTCAAATTCTCAACCAACCCATCTTTGACAAAGCCTTGAACAACAACCCCTGAGGAGAGGAGAACCTATTCAGTAAATGGTGCTGGGAAAACAGGCTGATCACATGCAGAAGATTGAAACAGGACCCCTACCTATCACCATACACAAAAATTAACTCTAAATGGATCAAAGACCTAAATGTAAAACCTCAAACTTTAAGAGTTCTAGAAAATACAGGAGATATCCGTATGGAAATTGGAACTGGCAATAAATTTCTGATCAAAACCCCAAGTGCCCATACCATAAGAGATAAGATAGACAAGTGGGACCTCATCAAACTGAGAAGCTTCTGCAAAGCAAAAGAAACCATCAAAAGAGTAGGGAGACAGCTCTCAGAATGGGAAAAAATTATTTGCCAACTGTATATCTGACAAAGACTTAACATCTAGGATCTACAAGAAACTCAAATGTGCTGAAAGAAAAAAAATAAACAGCCTTCCAAATAAGTGGACAAAAGACATGAATAGACACTTCTCAAAAGAAGATATATGGATAGCCAACATGAAAAAGAGCTCAGCCTCACTAATCATCAGAGAAATGCAAATCAAAACCACACTGAGATACCACCTAAACCCAGTAAGAATGGCCATCATTAATAAAACAAACAACAACAGATGTTGGCTAGGAAGCAGAGAAAAAGGAATGCTTCAACACTGCTGATGGGAAGCAAACTAGTGCAACCTCTTTGGAAGACAGTGTGGCAATTTCTTAAAGAACTAGAAATTGACCTTCCATTTGACCCAGCAATCACCCTATTGGGATTATACTCAAGTCATTCTACCAGAAAAATATCTACAGACACAAGTTTGTTGCAACTCTAGTCACAATAGCAAAAACATGGAATCAGCCATGCTGCCCATCGAAACTGGATTGGATAAAAAAAAAAAAAAAAAAGGTACATATACACAATGGAATATTTTGCAGCCATAAAGAAGGACAAACATCTGGACTTTGCAATAACTTGGATGGATTTCGAGTTTATCATACTCAGAGATCTATCACAGAAAAAAGAACAGAGTACTCTATATTCTCACTAATATGCAGACCTTGAACAATTATCATAATACTATAAGAAAGGGATTGGCAATCGTGGGAAACTGTCAGGGGAAGGGAGGTGGGATTGGCAGCTGAGGGGAACTGCCAGGGGAGGGGAATGACACACCTCATCAACAAGAGTACCTGCATAATGAACATTTGTATACCTATCCCTGAATTGACCCCATATCTTTAAACTAAAAAATTTTAAAGTTAAAAAAAAAGAAAAAGGGGTATTACAAAACTGTTCAGACAATCAAATATGGTGCTACTTACAAAGTGTCTAACACAATGCCGAACACATTTTTAAAAAGTTCAAAAGATGGTGGCTTTTATAGCTTATGAGAATGATAATTCATTTTTTGTCTTGAAGTGCTTTTTAATTAATTTAGGGTTTTCTTGATTGTTCAAATGATGTGAGACAAATTCTCTACGTGTCACAATATGAAATGATCCAGCTAATTATCTTAGAGACTTTCTTGACTGCATTCTATGCTGGGGGTTTCAATGGGGTCCCTTACCCTGGCTAAGAAAAAAAAAATTGAGGGGAAAACATCACTGATGGGAAAGGAAGTTTCAAGAACTCTATTACCTTATTTAAATAACTCTTGATATCCGATATCTCAACAAATACTTACACATTAGCTTAACTGAAACATATGGGTTTTTTAAAAAAACTCTCCTTTTTATAATCCCTAAAATGAAAAGGCATATTTTAACCAAAGCGATCTCCAAAATGTGAAAATCCTTAAAAAATAAAAACAAAGATATAGTTAACTCCATGGGGACACAATTCACCTCAGCTCCTGGTAAGGGATAGGACCCTACAGTGATGGAAGGTGGACATATTCACACAGCCTGTCCTTGAGGAGGCAGATGGAAAAGCAGTCACTTCCTAGTCAGATCATGGAGTTGGATCAAAGGTGACATTGTCTTTGTAATCAGAACAATGGATTTCTACACCACTCATTGTGATCTGCTAATTGGAAGGAGGTTCGAGTAACTGGATGGTGGAGCAGTGAATGTGTGGGAGGCCTTCTATCCATTGGCAGACACCACTTTTCTGGATCTAAATATCACCATAAAGCAGGGGGTCTTTTAGTTGCTGTTTTTCTTTTCCCTCTGGAACAAAATGGCTCTCTACATCGCATGCATTGTCTTTTTGCAGTTTAATTGGTATTTGGAACAAAGAGTTTGGAATTCAAGGTATTTTCTTGATATACAAATCCTGTCAAGATTTTTTTCCTATGAAGCACACCTTCATTTTCATGGCATAATATTTTTAAGTAGTTCAGTTTTCTTCATCTTCCATTGGTTGTGTTCTTATTAGTCAGATTTGCTGTGTATCTCGACTCTGTTCCCAGTTGTACTAGGTAGTCAGGCTCTAGAGATTATACCTTTATCCTGTGGTTATGGAGTTTTCTATCAGTCAGCCAAGAATACATGCCGAGAAGCATGGAAGTGTCCAGCATACTCCTGACAGTTCTAGAAGCAATCTCATTATTACTGGTCTCTGGTCTCGAGCTGGCCCCTGTTTTTCTTCCTGCTGCTAGCACCTAGCTCATTACCCTCTGCAGTGTCACCTGTGACTTACCTATGTATGTAAATTTCAGCATCAGTCTTTCTCGTTTAAGATTCACAGTTGCTTCTCATTGCAGTGGGTTTGGTGGCAGGGGGAGGGGAGGGGAATGGTGGGGGGGCTAGGTGGAAATGAGAACTACCTGGTTTTGAAACAATTATGGTTACCCACACTCAGGTTGTTCCTTCTTCCCTCCCTTCCTTCTTTCTTTTTTGAGTCAGGGTCTTACTCTGTCATCCAGGCTGGAGTGCAGTGGTACCTTCTCAGAGCTCACCACAGCCTTGGTCTCCTGGGCTTAGATGATCCTCCTGAGCAACTGGAGCTACAGGCATGCACCACCAGACCAGGTTAATTTTAATTTTAATTTTTTTTTGTAGAGAACAAGTCTCACTATTTTGTCCAGGATGATCGTGAACTCCTGACCTCAAATCATCTTCCACTTTGGCTTCCCACAGTGCCCAGCCTGCTTCATGTCTCTTCTTGGCAGGATACCCATTTCCTATTTGCAAAAGTAAAGATCAAGCATAAAGAATTTGAATAAATTGCAGATTCTATTCTATAGTTATTTTTTCTTTACTGATTTTTTTTTCCTTTGGTTATATAAGGGTCTTACCATGTGTCATTGTTGAAGAGGATTGTATGTTACGCAGTATTTACCATCTAAGCCCACTGAACTCAAGTCTGAGTCCTTTGTGCTACTCATCACTATCTGGGGGAAAAAAACCATGCAAAAGTAAGTGCCATTTATGTGAAAGAAATAATTTGAAAAAGAAATGTTTTTCCTACACAATATTTAATTTTATCAAATAATGAAGGAGAAAAATAGAGCTTGACTTTCACTTTATGGAGAAAAATACTATCCTTTGAATAAACAAACATCTCATTTTGTGAAGTGGTCCCAAGAGACAGCTGGCACATTCAAGATAGAACAACTACTCTAGAGAGCAATGAACACAAACACACACAACACAATCTGTCACTCAGTGACTAATATTCATAAACTATCAACAAAGAAATCAAGTTCATAATTCAGGCAGAAAACCAATTTCCTCGGTGTGTTTTCAATAAAGCATGCAACATAAACAATTTATGAAAGGCTTAATTGTAGCAGGTCGATGGGGAATTCTGCTGCTATCTCCATAATCCCATTATTAAATTAAGCAATACTGCAGGTTGAGCAGGTCATAATCACCAGCAGTGTTGCCAGTCAGGCCTCTACCATGGGGCCACTCTTCCCTCAGATTTTTGTGGAAGACATTTTTGTGTCATAAATAAATAAAAAGCCAAGACACAAATAAATTGCATTTGTTATTCCTTTGCAAGGGTGATCCAAAGAAAATGCCAAAACTAAGCTGAAACTCTGCTGACTCTGGTAAAGAAACACTTTAAGCCTGTGCTTATCATAAAGCTCTGGCTCATCACTCCCTTCATGGCACTGACAAATTAAAGTCACATCATCCTCACAAGTTCACGTCCACTTAGCACATGCACCCGAGGCTCCGCACTGTGGTGAGCAGAATGATTCTATGCCGAGCCTCCGGTGCATGTGCTAAGTGGACGTGAATAATCCCAGCACTTTGGGAGGCTGAGGTGAGTGGATTGCCTGAACCCGTGGGTTCGAGACCCACCTGGGCAACTTGCTGAGACCTCATCTCTACAATAAATCAAAAAAAATTAGCTGGGCGTGGTAGCGCGCACCTGTAGTTCCAGCGACTTGGAAGGCTGAGGTGGAAGGATCGCCAGAGCCCAGCGGGTCGAGGCTGCAGTGACCGGGAGCGGCCACTGTACTCCAGTCTGGGTGACAGAGTGAGACTCCAACTCAAAAAAAAAAAAAATGTGGGGTACAATTCAGATTTAGGTATACAAGAGGTCATCATACAGGTAAAGTTTGGCTCTCTCTCTGGTCCCATTTCACCTGGTTTGAGATCAGGTACCCTTACTATATTTTGTGCCATCCCCCTCCCTCCCCTGGCAGTGTACCGCTGCTGCCAATCCCTTTCTTATTGTATTATGGTAAATGTTCAGAGTCTGCTTATGAGTGAGAGCATGTGGTACTCAGTTCTTTGTTTCTGTGATATATCACTATGATATACTCTAAATCCATCCAAGTTGTTGCGAAGTCCATAATTTTGTTCTCCTTTATAGCTGTGCAATATTCCATCATGTATATACAATGTGCCATTTTTTAAAAAATCCGGTCCAGTTTCAGTGGGCAGCATGATTGGTTCCATGTTTTTGCTATTGTGACAGAATTGTTACCAAAAGGTTACCTACTCGGTATCAGCTAGAACTGATGCAATACCTAGAGAGTAAAACCTACCACATTCCAAGCTTTTAAACGGCAACATTTCATTGTGTCATGGACTTGCTTTAGTCATGTTGCACACCTCACCAAAACTGGTTAAAGATATACCAGTGGCTAAATATTCAAACTTTATTTTGTGTTCCTAATATTATAAGATTCTTTCCAAGGAATGCCAAAAGCACAGATTTCAAATATCTAAAGCTGTTTCTCATTCTACATGAGCCAAGTGTACTAGCGGCATTTTGGACAAATTAAAGATATGGATAAAATTTATCCCTTCAGCCGGGGTCAGTGGCTCAGCCTATAATCCTGTGCCTTGGGAGGCTGAGGTGAGTGGATTGCCTGAGGCCACGGGTTTGAGACCCGCATGAGCAACTTGGTGAGACCTCATCTCTACAATAAATCAAAAAATTAGCCGGGTGTGGTAGCGCGTGCCTGTAGTTCCAACTACTTGGAAGGCTGAGGCGGAAGGATCGCCGGCGCCCAGCAGGTCGAGGCTGCGGTGGCCGGGAGTGGCCACTGCATTCCAGTCTGGGCGACAGAGTTAGACTCCAACTCAAAAAATAAAAACAAAAAAAGTTATCCCTTTGATTGTAATGTAACATTCAAATTGTTGGATAACTAAATTTCTTTCATTAGTATGATGACTCTTATGTAAAGGTCTTCCCATTCAAATGCACACATTAGTAATAGGGTCTTCTGCAAGCATTAGAACAAGTCTATGGTGTCTTTGATCTGGAGACCCCAGTTCATAACAGAATTTTCTAATATGGTAGATGTGTGTGTGCATTGAATGGAGAGAGTAGCTGCCTTGCTTATCTGTGTGTGACCTTTTCCCATGGGCCCCCAAGAAGTTCTGCTCCTTTTAGGATATTGGGCAAAATTCAGAAGTGGGACTTCAGCACACTCGGCTATGGTTGTTGCTTAACTCCGTCCATCCTCATGCCTGTTCTGACTCCACCCATGCCTTGGGCAGGGGAATGAAGTACTGCTTAAGGTGTCCAGGGAAAGAGCACGTGCCCTTGGGAAGGACCCAGAGAAGCAAAGAATATGATGTTACAGACATTTATACGAATTATAAGTGTGCAAAGTTAGCTAGAGATCCTTCTAGTGAAGGACCTCGTTCAATATAAAGACCAAAATAAGTTTCAGACCTGAAGATATTCAGAGGTTCCACTCTCTAAAAGTATCATGGCAACTCCTTGCCCCTCAGTCATCTGTGGTTTACACTTAAAATAAAAGTCGGAGGTGGGATTAACAGTAGTAGATATCTGCCTGGGGAAGGGGGGTCATACCTCATCAACAAGGGTGCCTGTACAATGAATATTTGTATACTTAACCCTGAGTTATACCCCACAATTTTAAAATAAAAATTAAAAAAATAAAATAAAAGCAATACTGCACTATAAAATAAGTATAAGAACATTCAATGAAGTTTTGATTTCTTTTATCTTATTTCTAATTTTTATTTTCTAGATGTAGGGTACAATTCAGGGTTAGATATACAAAATGGTCATTATACAGGTAAAGTTTGGGCCTCACTTCGGTCCCCACTTCACCTGGTTTGAGATGAGTTATCCTTATTGATGAAATGCTTCCCCCACTTTCCTGGCAGTTTCTCACTACAGTCAATCCCTTTCTTATATTTCTAATGTCTACACAAAAGTCTTTGCCATATCCCACCAGAATATTTCTGAGGTCACACATTGCTTGTGTCCTGCAAACAAGTGTACTCTGTTGATTTATAGAACCTAGGTAGAGCAACTGTCAGTTTATTTTCTTTATGGCATCTAAGTGAACAGTCTTAATGAGAACACAACCTCAGGCTTCAGTTTCTTTATTTATGGAAGAACTGGGTTGCCTTGCTAGTATTCCATATAATAAGGAATTGTAGGAAAAATAAGAAAGTAGAGTATTATTTATTTTTCACAGAAGAAGAAATAGATTTGAGATTCGAATGCCATACTCTTCAAAAGAAGCATAAACTATTGAAATATCAAGTGAAAAGGAATTTCTTCCCACCTTTTCCTGCTTTTTACTACATGTAGGCACTATGATCCAGTTTCATGCCTCATCCATGAAGCTTTCTCAATATCTGAACTTTCTCTAAACTTTGCTAAAATCTTACAAAATTTAATTATAAATTATCAAGTAGCACTCACTGTCTGTTTACACCAAAGTCCCAAGGCATATTATAAACTTCTTGACAGTAGGGACTATGTTTTGTATTTCATGTATCCCTCAAATAATCTAGAATGTTGTTTAGCATAGAGGAGGAGATTGATAAAAATTGGTTACTAATTCCTTCATTAACCTTTGACTAACAAGGAGCATAGAAAACACTGTGAACCAGAGTTTAGTTTCTTCATACCCGGACTGGTCGTGCCCACTTCCTCAGACAACTATTTTCATCTTTCTAGAATGTCATTGTCTCTGTTTATAATGCTTTATTTGACACAGCTTTGAATTGTTAGTGAAATGTCTATTTGTTGTTTTATGGTAGGAAATTCTTAAAAGTACTTTCTAATTACATATTGAATTATTTAAAATACTCTGGCAAACATGGAGGAAAGAATAACTTACCACTTTTTAAAAGTGACATCATATTGATCCAGTAATTCCTATTCCTGTTCAACCAACATAATTGAGATTTTTAAGCTTTCTTGTAATAACACATTTATTACTACATATTACTATTGTCTTTCTTTCCTCTTCTGTTAGTTTTTTATTGTGGCACAGAATTCCATAATCTTCTAGTATTTAAATGAACACACTACGTTGAAACTGCTAATATATTGCTTACTTTGGAGAAATCTAATAAAAGCAACATTGGTTTATTGTAGTTCTCAGTAGGGGATTTTATGTGACAAATACTTTTTTGATTTCTAAGAATATATGGGGAAAAATGGCCACTCATTTTTCCATGGTGGCATCTTATTCTCAATTATGAATGAAGTAGTAAAAAATAACATCACAAGGTTTGACTACACAGATTATTCCTTTTCTGCTTGGTAGTTATCACAAACACATGAGTAACATTATTAGTAATATCATATATATATCTAATAATGTTACTAATCTAATATAATCTAATATAAATATATATGATATTACTAATAATGTATATTAGTAACATTTGCTTTATTTGATGTATATTAGTAATATTTGCATATATATATGATATTACTAATAATGTATATGCGTATTTTAACCCAATAAGGCATCTCACACTAATGGTAGAAACTAGATCTGCCAAATATGGAATTAATTTTATTATCATGAAACATCCATCCCTATAATATATGAGTTTTCACAGTGCTTATTATTTTAATTGCAACCTGAACATTTTCTATCACCAGTGGAGGTAAGGTTGTTCTATTCTTTTTTCAGCAGAAATTATGAATAATGGACTGGACTCTACTTTGATAGAACAGCCTTTAAGGAAGATTGCTTAATTACTAAGTCAAGGATCTCATAATCAAAGCTGGGAGTTGAAAGGGGCATTAATAATTACCAAGACAAGGAATTGAAGCCTCAAATACCTTCACAAGCCAGAAGGACTAAGTAAAGTAGTACTCTGCTGATTGTATGCCCATCTAATGTGTGCAGTAGCCATTTAGCTTCTGGCAATGGCTGTCATTTCAATAATGCTTGCTGGGGTTACCTTTTTTTAAGAAAAGCCAAAATGTTGATTTTATGTGAAATCATCTTATTATATATTATTTCACTAATGTTTAGTGCAAGCCATTTTGTTTCTTCAATTGCAAAACTGCCACTTTTTTGAGAGTAGGAACCAAGACTATCATTCCATGGCTTCAAAAGCATCAACTGAGAGCCAAGCATAAAGAAAGCACTTAATGGGTATTGTTGACTGACTGACAGACATACTAACTGCTTGTGTGTTTTTCAGAGCAGAGTGGGCAGCTCTCTGTAGAGTTAATATTCAAGAATTATTCTAAAAATATAAACTCTTAGGGTCGAAAAAATATCTATGGGGCCATTATTAACAGCAGCTGGGTTGGCCTCAATAAAATGCTATAGTATTTCTGAGTAAAACCTTAATCTGACAACAGAGAGTTACCATTAATCTTATTGAAAACACAGGCATACACATATAATGGAGAAATAGTAAGTACATATAAAATATATTGAATTTGAAATTTCCACACTGAATAACTGCTTAGTACATTTTTAAAAAGTGACATTCAACATCTAATCACAGTCATATTTTTTGAAAAATAAAATTTTAAGACCCTCTTTTTCAAAATATATCCTCACCTGGTCACCTGGCATGAAAAAGAAAATGAATTACTTAGAGGAGCATGGTCCTAATAGAAATAAATGGTGAGTCACTTCTGTAGAGTCAAATTTTTCAGCAGCCACATTTTTAAAAAGTGGAATGAAAGAGGTGAAATTCATTGTAAACATAAATGTTATTTAACCCAACATATCCAAAATATCATCATTTACTAAGTAACCAGTATAAAAAAATTATGTTCAAGATATTATATATTGAAATCTATGGTGCATTTTACATTTGCAGCATATCTTAATTTGAACAAATCACATTTCAAATACTAAAAAAAACTGCATTTACAACACAGATATAGAGAAAACTATGCTTTCTCTATAATTGCCAAGTAAAATCTGACACTGATCATGTTTTCTTCATAAATGATAATTGCCATAAGATAAAAATAACTCAAGTTTCTAAAAAAATGGTGACAAGAATGACTTAACATGGCTCAAAACTGGCCTTTTTCTTCTTTGAAATAAAGTCAGTTATTAAAGTCAGTGATAAGATAGCCTCTTTTAGTACCTGTGTTCTCCTAGTGTATTCTAAGACAAATATAAACTAGCAAAATAGTTTAAATCACTCAAGTTCCATTAGAAAGCCACTGTAATCTTTTGGTAATATTACAGTGGTTGTGTGAGTTAGTGTTATTCCATCTCAGGAGGATTAATGTTGCCCCAGAATACTTTATCTACCCCATAAATTGTCTTTTAGTAAGGTTAATGTTATAACTGGATTCCAATGTATTGCAAACCTTACATTCTCATCTGCATCTTAAAAGATCTACCTTTCTTCTGAGAATTAGCAAATGTGTACTAATTGATTCATACTTGTTACAAAGGTAAATAGCCACTTTACTAATACAAAGTGAGCAAGACTACTACACTGAATAAATACTTGAACTGAGCGTTTTCAGAGGAGTGAAATAACTTTTCCTCCTATCAGCAGAGTCGAATGTATTCTCCTCATAAGGTCACGGGGAGAGGAAGCCATGCACTTGCATCTTTTCTATTTCTCTGTCTCACTTCAGATAGTCCATTGGCAAACTGAACCGTTAATCTCTGAAAATGCTGGTATCCTTGTGAGGTGTGAGGTGCTTGTGTGCATGCACACATGTGAGCTTGGGCGTATGCTGTTGTGTTGTTTTACTGTGTCTTCACTCTCCTCAGGTTTGTTAAGGCCGGAAGGAGACATGGGAAAAAGAATGAATGATATTGAGGAAATGGGATGTGCACATTTGTGTTGACAGTGAAGACCACAGGCTCTCATAGCAACCTGTATGGACTTAAAGTCTATGATACTGAGTGATCTTTCACATAAACAAAGAACTGAGTATCACATGTTCTCACCCATAAGTGGACCTTGATCAAGTATCCTAATACTATAAGAAAAGAATTGGCAGTAGTGGGAAACTACCGGAAGCAGGACGGGGAAGAGGGATTGATAGTTGTGGGAATCTGCCTGGGGAAGGAGGGGCACACCTCATCAACAATGGTACCTGCATAATGAACTTTTGTATACCTAACCCTGAATTGTACTCCACATCTTTAAAATAAAAAACATTAAAAGAAAAAAAGACTGTAGGCTCTTTTTGTAATTTAAGACAGAAAGATTAATCTCACGAAGAGACCCACGTAGGCCCTCAGGAGTGCTTGTCAACACATTTCAGAGAGGAAGTGGCCATGTTTTGGAGCTGCCCAACTAACAGTGCTTGTTTTAGTAGTGCTGACCTAAGATCTCTCTGACTGTATCTCTCTGTTGTTCAGACATCCTCCCTGGATCCAGTAGCAGGTATGAGGGAATTGAAAACAAAATATTTAAACTAAGTCATCCCCAACTCATGGAAGAGCTCTGTTGCTCCTTGAGTTCTTAGAAAAACACTGGCTGATGTCCACAGCAACATTCAATGAAGCCATGAAAGCCAACCAGTAGACACAGTTCCCATGGTCATGGAGTGTTTGGCGAGTGAAATGTATGTCTCGGCTTTTTTCTTTTTTTCTTTTTTTTGAAGTTCAAGATTTTCCATTTGTTTATTTAAGTTAAATCCTGTCGAAGAAAAAGTTTCCATTTGGATAAAAGGAAATCAAGAGATAGAAGTGCAAGTTTTACTGTGAGTGGAATATTTGAAATTGGAGGAAAAGTAATCCCCCCTCACAAGCCTAGAGATGTCAAACTATCAAAATACGCTGTTTTGGGACAGGTTCTGCAATCGAGTCATCCATTTTCTTTCTCTTTTCTTCCTTCCTTTTTTTTGTGTTTGTTTTTGAGTTGGAGTCTCACTCTGTCACCTAGGCTGGAGTTTAGTGGCACAATCATGGTTCCTGCAGCTCCGATCTCTCTGGCTCAGGTGATCCTTCCATCTCAGCCTCCTGAGCATCTGGAACTACAGGCACATGCTGCCATAGCCAACTAATTTTTAAAGTTTTATTGCAGACACAAGGTTCACCATATTGCCCAGCCTGGTCTCAGGCAATTCTCTTGCCTCTGCCTCCCAATGTGCTGGGATTACAGGCATAAACCACTGCACAGGCTCCATTTTCCATGCCCTAAGACCTGTCGGAAACATCTTCCTCAAGTGAGACAATTTCATCTCCCCTCTGAGTTCCTTGATTCCAGCCAGCAGAAGCCACCAACCAGATGTATCCATGACACAGTCCAAATGCACCAGCAGGGCCTTCAGGTCCACAACAGGCATACTCTATATGTCCATATGAGGTTCCTGAACCTGCTTCTTTTAATGTGGTCATTTGTATTCAGTGTCTAAAGGAATTGTTCACTAGGCCTTTAGAGAATTGAATGATTTGATTTGTGGCCATGGCACAGAGATGTGGCAGCATGCATTTGCACCTATGGGAATGGTGGGTATGAAAGAAAGGGAAATGGCTTGTGCAACACAAATCTGTGATTATAAAAAACGTTATTTTTTGAGTGACAATTCATTTAAGAGGGCCAACTAAATACTCTCATATTTCCTCAAACATGAAGTAAACCGTATTACTATTTAAGGGATGGCTCCCATCAACATAGATTCTTTAAGGATGATGAAATAATCTTCCCCTATCCTTCCTCAGTCCCTGACCCAAATGCACAACACGTACACATGCATACATCACAAACACAAACACACAGCACAAGCACTTATATACCACAAACACATATGCACACACCATATACACACACAGACATACACACTTTTTTCTATAAGCACTTGCAGTTGGTTTTCTTAATGGTTGTTTCTACTCAGGAAAAACAGCTTCATCATTTACTAAACTGATTTGGCAATTTGCTCAATCTTTCTAAGATTATTTCCTGTGCAGAATAATACTAATCTTAATCCTGTATAGTGTTTTATGGTAATTAAATAACGTAAAGCATATGAATTACTTTATAAAGTCCCTGTATATTATAGTCAGTAAATGCTGGAAATTGTTAATATATTTTTACCCTGAAACCAGGGTTGTCCTTCTAACACTTCTATTTCACTTCTGAAACTGCTTTGGAGGAATAATATCTCGAACACAAGGTAAAATTCAGCCTGGTAATTATTGCATAGATTTCATACTTACAATATCATTTGTAGTAAACGCTTCAAAAATTTTCCCTACTGCCACAGTTTACATGATAATCAGGTCTTACTTTTACAGTCAGTTAAAAAAGTCATTGATGAATTGGTAAGGGGGTGTCTTCTGAGAAATATACAGACATACTTCAGAGATACTGTGGATCTTGTTTCAGACCACTGCAATAAAGCAAATATTGCTATGAAGCAAGTCATACAATTTTTGTTTGTTTCCCAGTGCATTTAAAAGTTTAGTTGATGCTATACTGTCGTCTATTAAATGTACAGCAGCCTCGACCCATTAAAAATATTTTATTGCAAAAAATGCTAATGATTATGTGACCCTTCAGTGAGTCCTAATGATTTTTTTGCTGTAAGTTCTTACCTCGATGTTGATGACTGCTGACTGGTAAGGGTGGAAAGTTGGGGTGGTTGTGGCAATTTCTTAAAGTAAGACCACAGTGAAGTTTGCCACACTGATTGACTCTTCCTTTCATGAAAGATTTCTCTGTAGCATGTGATATGGTTTGATAACATTTTATCCAAAGCAGAATTTGTTTGAAAAATTGGAATCAATTCTCTCAAACATGCCACTGCTTTATTAACTATACTAAGTAGAATTCTAAATCTTTTGTAGTCATTTTAATACGGTTCACAGCATCTTCACCAGGAGAAGATTCCATCTCAAGAAACCACTCTTTTTGCTAATCCATAATAAGCAACACCTCATTTGTTCAAGTCTTATCAAGAGAGTGCACCAATGCAGTCACACCTTCAGACTCCATTTCTAATCTAGTTTTCTTGCTATTTCTACCATGCCTGTGGTTTCTTTCTCCACAGAAGCTTGGACCCCTCAACGTTATCCATGAAGTTTGGAATCAATTTCTTTTAATCTCCTGTTAATGTTGATGTTTTTTACTTCCTTTCCTGAATCATAAATGTTCCTAATGGCATCTAGAATGATGAATCCTTTTCAGAAGATTTTCAATTTACTTTGTCCAGATCCATCAGAGGAATCACTATCTATAGCAGTTACCACTTTATAAAACGTATTTGTCCTCAGTGATCTATCACAGAAACAGAAAACTGAGTTTCACATGTTCTTACTCATAAGCAGACCTTGAACAATTATCATAACACTATAAGAAAAGGATTGGCAGTAGTAGAAAACTGTCAGGGAAGGGGGGTTGGGTTTGACTGTAGTGGGAAACTGCTGGGGAAGCATACCTCATCAACAAGGGTGCCTGCATAATGAACATTTGTATAACTAACCCTGAATTGTACTCCACATCTTTAAAATAAAAAAATTCAAAAACTTTAAAAAATAAAATGTACTATCAAATAATAAGTCTTAAAAGTCCAAATTATTCTTTGATACATGGGCTGTGGAAGGAATGTTGTGGTAGCTGCAGGAAAATATTCATCTTCTTATACACCTCCATCAGAGCTCTTAGGTGACAAGGTGCATTGTCAATAAGCAGTAATCTTTTGAAGGAAATTTGTTTTCCTGAATAGCAGTTCTCAACAGTGGGCATAAAATATTCAGTAAACCATGTTGTGAACAGATGTGCTGTTATGAAGCCTCTATTGCTCCATTTATAGAATGTGGACAGAGTAGATTTAGTATCATTCTTAAGAGTCCTAGAATTTTTTTTTTTTTTTTGAGTTGGAGTCTCACTCTGTCACCCAGACTGGAGTGCAGTGGCCGCTCCCAGCCATAGCAGCCTCGACCCGGTGGGCTCCAGTGATCCTTCTGCCTCAGCCTTCCAAGTAGCTAGAACTACAGGCGCACGCTGCCACACCCGGCTAATTTTTTATTTATTGTAGAGATGAGGTCTCGCCAAGTTGCCCAGGCAGGTCTTGAACCCGCAGGCTCAGGCAATCCACTCACCTCGGCCTCCCAAAGTGCTGGGATTGCAGGCTGAGCCACCAAGCCCGGCCTAGAATTTTCAAAATGATAAACAAGCACTGACTTCAGCTTAAAGTCACCTGCTGAATTATCCCCTAACAAGGGAGTTAGCCCGTCATTTGTCATTTGAAGTCAGGCATTGACTTCTCTCTGGCTATAAAAGTCTTAAACAACATCTTCCAACATAAGGCTGTTTTGCCTACATCGAAAATCTGGTGTTTGGGATAGTTGCCCTCATCAATGTTCCTAGCAGCCCTTCTGGTTAACTCGCTGCAGCTTCTACATTATCCCTTGCTGCTGCTTCTTGCACTTTTATGTGATGGATACGGCTTCTCTTCTCAAACCTATTAACCAACCCCACTAGCATCCAACCTTTTTTCTGCAATATCCTCATATCTTTCAGCCTTCATAAAATTGAAGAAAGTTCAGTCCTTGTTTGAAATTAGTCATTGGTTTAAGGGAAGGTTGTGGCTTGTTTTACCTTCGATCCAGTCTATTCAAATTTCTCTTCATCAACAATAAGTTTGTTTCATTTTCTTTTTTATTTTAAAGATGTGGGGTACAATTCAGACTTAGGTATACAAGTGTTCATTAAGTGTGCCCTCTCTTCCCTGGCAGTTTCCCACTACAGCCAATCCCTTTTTTATAGTAATGTGATAATTGTTCAAGATCTGTTTATGAGTGAGAACATGCGGTACTTTGTTTCTGGATCGATTACTCAGTATTATAGACTAAGTCTTCTTAGATATTTTTCTTTTTAATCATTCATGTGCTCACTGGAGTGACACTTCTGGTTTCCTTCAAAATCTTTTTCTTTGCATTCCCAGATAGGCTAACTTTTTTGGTGCAAGAGGTCTAGCTTTTAGCCTATTTTGGCTTTCAACATACCTTATTTACTGTGCTTACTTATTTCTAGCTTTCTTATTTAAAGTGAAAGATGTGCAAGTCTTCTTACACTTAAGCACTTAGAGGTCACTGTAGGGTCATTAACTGGCCTAATTTCAATACTGCTGTGTTCCAGAAAATAGACACCTGAGGAGAGGGAGAGCGATGGAGAACAGCTGCTCACTGGAGCAGACAGAACACATACAATGTTTATCAGTCAAGTTCACTGTCTTTGGTGCCTCAAAACAATTACAATAATATCAAAGACCATTGATCAAAGATCACCATAACAGATATAATAAAAATGAGAAAGTTTGAAACATTGCAAGAGTTACCAAAATGTGGCACAAAGACACAAAAGAAGCACATGATGTTGAAAAATGGTGTTAATAGAATTGCTCAAGGCAGGGTTGCCACAAACTTTCAATGGTAAAAAATGTGATATCTGTGAAGCTCAGTAAAACAAAGAAAATAATATGAAGTATGTCTGTATAAGAAATGATGGTGTATATATAAAGCAATTAAAATATCTAAATATATTTGAATACCTATATAATATCTAAATATATTTAAATACCTATATAAGTAAATAAATAACAAATAATTTTAGGACTAGAAAATGTATCAGCCTGGGTATGTAAGGCTCTGCACAGATGTTCAGGGACCCCATAGATGAAAATGTCAACATACTGTCATATGTGCTAAGCCTATGTTAAAAATAAAGAAAGGAAAAAAAAAATGAATGAGGCACTAAGAGGTATTTAAGCAGTTATGCTAAAGTAATAATTTGTGAAGCACACAAAAATGTAGTTTTAGAGTTGTTTTTATTTTCAGTTGTGCTTCTTTATAATATTGTCAAACACTGAGTTGGTACTGAATAGACCAACTGGCTCAAAGAATGCTCAGCTTTGTAATTTTCACTTCTAAGACTTTGGCTTTTCAACATATGATTTTCTATGGGCTGTTTCAACCAGGCTGCATGGCAGATTCAGTAAGAATGATTATCTACACAGCAGGCTACTTAATAAAGAGCCAGTGAAAGACAGTGGTTAGCCTTTTGGGGTTTGTTCATTAGTGAGTAAGAAACCCTGCGATTAGCAAAATGCACCTTATTATATGGAGTCCATTCCTCACAAATCAAAAAAATTCCTACCAAGTAATATTATCCATGGAGTAGGATGGCTGTAATTTGGAGAAGATAAATACTGATCTTTTCTAAGACTCAGGCAGCACTTTCCTTATTATTTGATTTTAGTTAAAATGGAGAAGAAAAACGTGAATAAACTTTCTAATAGTTTGATTTGATGTATGAGTATCTATAGAACACAATCTTTGATACTACTATGGTTTGAATGTGTCTCAAAGATAATTTTTTTGGAATCCTATGTTGAAAACTTAATCCCCAATGCAACAATGTTGAGAGGTCAAGCCTAATGGAAGGGGTTTACAAGAAGGCTCCACTCATGAATAGCTTAACACCAATGCTAGAAGGACTTGAGGCTGTGAGTTCAATCTCTTGCTCTCTCGAGCTCCCTTTGTCCCTCTGCCATGGGATGACATAGCAAGAAAGCCCTCACCAGATGCAGCATCTCACTCTTGGACTTCCAAGCCTTCACAACTGTGACCTAAATAAATCTCTATTCTTTATAAATTACCCAGTCTAGCTGGGCTCGGTGGCTCAGCCTGTAATCCCAAGCCTTTGGGAGGCTGAGGTGAGTGGATTGCCTGAGCCCGTGGGTTCGAGACCCACCTGGGCAGCGAGACTTCATCTCTACAATAAATCAAAAAATCAGCTGGGCGTGGTAGTGCATGCCTGTAATTCCGGCTACTTGGAAGGCTGAGGCGGAAGGATCGCCGGAACCCAGCAGGTCGAGGCTGCGGTGGCCGGGAGCGGCCACTGCACTCCAGTCTGGGAGACAGAGTGAGACTCCAACTCAAAAAAAACCAAACAAACAAAAAATAATAAGAATAAATTACCCAGTCTGTGGTATTTTGTTATAGCCACACAAAAGGGACTAAAGATAAAAATACTGATACCAAAAGGTGGGACTGTTGCTAAAACAAATATCTGAAAATGTGAATGTAGTTTTGGAACTGGGTAATGGGCAAAGGCTACTTCCTACTTTGGGGAAGTGGGCTAGAAAAATCCCTGATTGCCATGAATGAAGCATTAAGGGTAATTTTGATGAGGATTCAGAGGAAGAGGAGAGTAGAAGAGAGAACATACATCTTCTTAAGGATGACTTAAGTGGTCGTAATCAGAATATACTAGATATATGGACAGTAAAGGTCATCCTGATAAGGTCTCAGATGGAAATGAGGAACAAGTTTTGGAAACTGGAGTAAAGCCATCTTTGTCATACCATTGCAAAGAACTTGGCAGAGTCATATCTGTGTCCTCGGACTTTGTAAAAGGCAGAACTTAAGAGTGATGAAGTAAGATATCTGGCAGAAAAAATATCTAAGCAGCAAAACCTTCAAGATGTTACATGACTTCTTTTGGAAAATGAGAGAAGAGAAATACTTTAAAGTCAAAATTCATAAGGAAAAGAGAAGCAGAATGGAAAGATTTGGAAAACTCGCAGCAGGCCATTTAAAGAAGAAAATGTTTGTTTAGGAGAGAATACTAAGCTTATAGACCAGTAATCATTAGCTATAGCCATAAAAATGAATAGAAAGAAGCCAGGCTCTGCTCATCAAGAATATGGAAGAATGACCCAAGAAGCATTATGGGGCTCCCTGAGACTTCCTCTCCCATTCAGGCTAGGAGCTCTAGGCGGGCAGAATGATTTCAGGGGACAAGGCAAGGGCATACTGCCCAGGGCTGCCTTGAGCCTCTGCTTTCCACACTGTAATGCAGGGCTCCTCAGCCACCCCAGCTATGACTTAAGTGACACCAGGTGTGACTTAGTCTTCCACTCCAGAAGGAGTGGGTAGTAAGCCGTGGCAGTGTCCGCGAGGTGCTGACTCTGGAAATGCACAGAACTCAAGAGCTGTGGGGCCATGGTGGCTTCCACTCACATTTCAGACTGTTTGCAGGTCCAGTTGGAGACTTGTCACAGGGACAGAGCCACAGTTAAGAGACCCCAGTAGGGCAATGCCTAATGGAGCAATCAGAGTGGCACTACTGCTAAGAACTCAGAACTGTAGAGATATCAGCATGCATAATCAACCTGGAGAGCTGTTAAGTGGACTGAGCTCAGTAAACTCATCAGAGTAGGCTGCCCAAGGCCTTGGGTGCCCAACCTCTGCCCCAGTGTGTCCAGGATGTGTGACATAGAGTCAAAGGAGATTATCTTACAAGCTGTAAAACTTAATGCTGTTTTCCCTGTTGGGTTTTAGACTTATTTGGGACCTGTTACCCAATTTCTTCAGGCTTATTTCTTTCTTTTGAAATAAAATTTTTATACTATGTCTTAAATCTTCATCATGGCTGGAGGAGAAATGCTTTTAATCCCCATCATGGCTGGAGGAGAAATTTCCTAAGGACAAATTCTGCTTTCACTCTTATCCACATCTGATTTAGATGAGACCTCTAGACATTGGACTGGCTTACAACAGCCCCTTTACCTCCTCTTCATTCCCCAAAACAGCATTCACATTGCTGCCAGGCCAATCTTTTCAAAGTAAAAATATGAAAATATCCTTCTATTGAGAGTCCCAATTGATTCCTCATTATCCACTTGATAGATTCCAAGTCCTGGGCCTAGTACTCTTAAACCCTTCCCGTATGCTTTTAAATCCTTACCTTCACGCACTTTCCCATTTCCTGCTTTTAGTAGCCTATCATTCGCAACTGCTAGTAGTTCCTTGAACAACTCATACTTTTCTTCTCCCTACCACCAAGACTTTGCCTATCTGCATTAGTTTGGTACAGCAGCTATAACCATGTCCTCCAAACTAGGTGAGTTAAACAACAGAAATGTATTGTTTCAGGGTTCTGGAAGGGGTCTGAGGTCAAGGATTCCATGGGGTGGGCTCCTTTTGCAGGTTGTGAAGAAGAATCTGTTCCAGGCCTCTGTTTTAGCTTTAGGTAGTTTGCTGGCATCTTTGATATTCCTTGGCCTGTAGATGCATCACTGAAATCTATGTCTTGTTTGCATGGCGTTCTCCCTGTGTGCCAGTCTGTCTCCAAATGTGCTCCTTTCAGAAGGACACCAGTCATATTGGATAAGGGCCTAGGGTAATGATTTCATTTATCTTTTAAAAAAACTTGTTTCCCAACAAGGTCCTATTCTGCGGCACTCGGGATTCGATTTTCACACACGAATTGAGTGGGGCACTATTCAACCCAGAACACCATCTTTATTCGTGGACTCCTCAGACATCACTCCCTCCCTCATTACCTCTTCTTCTCTGCTTGGTGATTTGTTTGTATCTGTCTAAAACGTGCAGAGACAGGTCCTCCCCAGGAAGCCTCCCTGCTTCTTTTCCTTTCACCTGTCTCTCCTCTGGTACATCTGTGCTTGACATACACTTGCATTTATTCCATCGATGGATATTTTCTAGTTGTAAACCTACACACATATTACTAGTGCAATATACATTCATCTTGTGCGCTAGAAATGTCTATGAGACCAGGGTTTTCTTATTTATACTCATAACACCTCACATAGCATTTAGCACATTAGAGTTCAGAGTTCACATAAGAGTTCAGTGTGAGTTTGAAAAAAATCACATATAGGGAAGCCCAAACTTTACCTGTATGATTACCACTTATATACCTAACCCTGAATTGTAGCCCACATCCTTAAAATAAAAAAATTAAGTTTTAAAAAGTCTGTTAGATGGAAACATGGCAAAAATCAAACACTGCTTGAAATCTTTCAGATAAATATTCTAAAAAGAAATATTTTACCTATGCTGTGTTACAAGTGCTTTGAAAGGAGTGAATGTGATGGGAATCTCCTCAGAAAATCATACCTTTTAATTTGTTCCAAAGACTTTGAAAATAATAAATGTGCCAAATATAATACAGTTTTTAAAAAGAACAAGAGACAGTCCAAACTACGTGTAAAACCAAGTTTTACACAGTTGGTTTATTTTCTTATAAAGTAATCTGTAGTCTCTGAAGGACATTTTTGGGTTTTGGAGAAAAAGTAGATTGTAGATTTTGAAACAACTGGGTAGTGGAAAGATTTGGACATGTGTTGAATAATGCAGAGAGAGTGAAGGAGAGTGGAAGGAGCATCTGCCTTTAGGCAAATAGGCTCTCAGACACAGTTTCCTCAACCCATTCCACCATCAGAATCCGATGAACAATCCAAGAGTGAAAAACAGTGTTTCCTCCCTCGTCTGAAGTACACAAGATAGGGCAGACCTTCAGAATAGTTGTGTCTAGAGGAAACAAGAACAATTTGGGACCTGGAGGAAGCAGGATTCCAGCAGGGAACTTCCCACTACCTCTTTTAAACATCTTTTTTTTAAAAAAAATAATTAATTAATAGCAATCACAAAAGCAAAACCTCAGAGGACAAAATTTGATTATTTTCAAGTTTCATCTATATGATGGATACTAGGCGTTTGTGGTATGTGTACAATTCATTGATTATCGCATTAATACTTGGTCTACTAATTTGCAGACATGTTTAAAATTCCTTTTATATCACTTAAAGAAAACGATCAATTTGAATTCCCCAAAACACCCTTGTTAATATTATGCACCACTTCTAGGACTTTTATTGTTTAAAATTCTCAAAAGAAAAAAATGCATTGGAAAGAAGTTGTTGCTATAATAGTAGATATGAGAAGAAAGATGCCAGATAGGACTCCAATGCATATTTAATATAGATACTTGTATTTATTTAAATCAGAATAAAGCATTATAATGGTATTTCAGACAATATGACATATTCTCAAGTAAGGGTAAAAAGGAGGACTAGGCTGAATGAATTATTTAAGCAGATGTCTCCTGAGGGGCAGAAAAAGAATCAAAGGTAACATTTTTACATTTTCTAAGCAGTGATTCTCATAACCCACATAAATAATAGATTGTCATTTTACATCCGTTGTTCAACATTACATTATGAATTATTTCAATTATTTGTTTGCAGAAGAAAAACACATCATTCAAGTATTTTCATCAAAGATGACATTGGACCATCTCTTCCATGTAAATATTGTATTGTGTTCATTTCCAGTTCACACGTTTCTACTTTCTAGAATTTCCCTGGGATGTACTTTATTTACCTTGCAGCTTGTTCAAATTTATTATTTACAGGACATGAACTTATGATGACCTTTGTGGCTTAAAATAACTTTCACTTGTCATGTATGATCTTGCTTTTGTACCTTAAAATTTTTGGTTAAATTCCATGCCTTTTCTGATTTAACACTTGCTTTTATCTTATACCGATATGTGTAGCTCTACACACTTAGAGAAGCGCAAAGTATATTTATATACATTCAGGTTATGAATGTGTACATATTAGTATATGTCTAGTGAAGGCAACATAATATTAACAAGAGTTCTGGGCTGGGAGTCGGAAGTCCTATGCTGATTCTTTGTCCCTGCCACATGGTTAAGAGCCCCTGAACTCGTCACAGAACACGTCTCTGGCCTTCTCCACTTTCTAAACTTTGAAATAAACACTGAGCTAAATGAGCATTAAGAGATTTTCCTGGTCTTACATTCTAAGTTTCGTACTTGGTGTGACCTGTTTCTGTTTGGACAGAATGTGACTTGTTCATAGAACGTGTGATGAAAATCTAAGACTAATCTTAAGGGGTTAGTAAATATTAGAAACAAAGGCTGGTAAACTCTGACTCTGTTTGGCATTTGATAAGGTATAGCAAAGGTCAGATACAATTACAATAGCATAATCATTTAGATTATTATAACGCTTCTGTAAGAGATAGCTTCAAAACTGACAAACAACTCATTAATTACAACACAAAAACACTTGCAAGTAATGTTCTTATTTAACTGTTTGCTTTGTTCTTTGTTTCATTTTTTATGAGGAGATTGAGAAGAAAGCAAAATTGGAGATGGATTGGGAATAAAATGTGGTGAAGACATTTAAGAATAATAGCCAGTGTGAATTCCAGAGCAAAGACGAACTGAATAAATTTGGAAGAAATATGAAGTCTTCATGTGAGCTACATTCCACATTGAGTGATCACGTGAGACTACAATAGAAATAAAATGCATGAGATCATTACATCCCCTCTCTCCAATTTAGTTAGAGGAAGATATATAAGCTTTATAATAAACTCACTTCTTCATGGATAGTCTGATACTGCATAGTCAAAAGATCATGCAATGCACAGCATCAGTCTTTGCTATAAGCAACAAGAAAAAGAAACCAAGAGCATTCATTTTTATCTCTCACTTCCACAAAAACACAGAGATTGCCAAAAGCAATCCTATGGGGTGCTTGTTAATAGACATTTTGTTTTATGCTTCAGAAGAGAATTTCTTTCTTTTATCAGAAAGTCAGATTAAAATTATACAGCCCTGGCATTAAAAATATTCTCTACTAATTTTACATTCCTTTTAAAAAATATATTCTGCAAGTGGTTAAATGTGCCACCACCCTTTTAGCAATTTATTTTTAATTGTACATGAATTGCTGAAAGCACCGAGGGACCATCTTTCTCCTATGATTTTCTCCTATCAGTCTTACCTAAGCAGGGATCAATTCTCTCCCTGAACACAACAGAAGCAGCTTACATCTGATAGAGAGGAGGTAGGATAGTAACTGGGGCTACATGAGTGAAACACTTGTCTAGAAAATTCAGGAAATGTAAACAGCTGAACATGAAATAAATACAAAAAAAAGTTTAAGTTTTTAAGGTTTGTGAGGTATTTTGCAACAAAGCTTTGTTTGCAGCAAGAGCACCTCTGAACTTAAAAAGAAGCCCTCTTACATATTTGTATCACCTGCACATTTGTCCAACAAATGTGTTTAAAATTTGCCTTGACGTTTAGATCTGGGTGTTGAGGTTAAGGCATGTTATAAAGAGGAGAAATTCTTGTTGTTGATGCCTACAGAATCACTGCTTCTTTGGATGTCAACAATAAATAAATAAATAAATAACCAGAACAATGTTTAAGGTTAGCACACTGTCTAAATGGGAGGTATTCAGAGATAAAGAAGGGCTTGTTACTATTTGATCTCAGTAATATATTTGAGTATCAAGGGACTTGAGAATAATCTTCTATTCCAATTCAAGATAATCTCAAACATCCAAAAACTTTAAATGGCAAAGACCTATAAATATCTTTCACATGAAAGATGCCATTGAGTTCCATGATGTAATTTGTCTAAATACTAAAGAACTGTAATGTCTATTAATTATTGTGTCTGTTTAAAAGAATACCTTAAAACTGAGCATTCTAATCAGATTTCTTGGTTTCAAATCTCAATTCTGATCATTTGACCTTGGGAAAAATTTTAAACTCTGCAATCTTCAGCTTTCTTATCTGTTAAGGGGGTCAAATAATCCCTCCTTTTATGAAGTTCCCTGTGAACATTCAGTGAAACTGTACATGTGAGTAACTTGGCACACTGTGTAGCATATATCAAATACCTGATCACTATTAAATTATAAATATCATCCTAAATTGTAAGTCTGGTAATTGTTACTCTCTTAAGGATTCTCTACCAATACTATACAAGGCTATATCCTAATCATTGCTCACAAACTATGACTGTTCAACTATTATTACTACTTTGAGAGAATATTCATTCATTATAAATATACATGAGAAAGCTTATTTTAGAGCATATTTTTCATGGGTGCTCCAAAAGAATGGTATTTTAAAAATTTTTTTATTTTAAATATGTGGAGTACAATAATTCAGGATTAGGTATACAAATGTTCATTATGCAAGTACCCTTGTTGATGAGGTATGCCCCTCCCTCCCCTACAGTTTCCCACTACTGCCAATCCCTTTCTTATAGTATTATGATAGTTGTTCAAGGTCCACTTGTGAGTGAGAACATGTGACACTCGATTATTTGTTTCTGTGACAGATCACTCAGTATTATAACTTCTAAGTCTGTCCAGGTTGTTGTGAAGTTCATAATTTTGTCCTTCTTTATGGCTGTGCAATATTCCATTATGTATATGTACCACATTTTTTAAATCCAGTCCTCTTTCAATGGGCAGCAAGGTTGGTTACATGTTTTTGCTATTGTGAATGATGCTGCAATAAACATGCATGTGCAGGTATCAATTTCATATAGCGATTTGAGTTCCTCTTGGTGGTAATTGCCACATTGTTTTCCACAGAGGCTATACTAGTTTACACTCCCACCAGCAGTGTAGAAGTGTTCCCTTTTTGCTGCATCCTCTCCAGCATCTGTTGTTTCTTGAGTTATTAATGATGGCCAACCTGACTGTAAGGTTTTAATTTGCATTTCTTTGATGACTGGTGAGGCTGAGCATTTTTTCATGTATCTGTTGGCTGCTCATATGTCTTCTTTTGAGAAGTGTCTATTCATACCTTTTGCCCACTTTGTAATGGGGCTATTCAGTTTTTTTCTTTTTGGCACATTTGAGTTCCTTATAGATCCTAGATGGTAGGCCTTTGTCAGATATATAGTTGGCAGACATTTTTTCCCAGTCTGTGGGCTGTCTCCCTGTTCTCTCAATGGTTTCTATGGCTTTGCAGTAGCTTGTCGGTTGAATAAGGTCCACTTGTCTATTTTATCTCCCATGACATGGGCACTTGGGGTTTTGACTAGGATTGGTTGCCAGGTCTGAGAAGAATGCTGGAGACACCCAATTTCCCTAAGATGTCTCCTACATTTTCTAAGTTTCTTCTAGTGTGAGGTTTTATGTTTAGGTCTTTGATCAATTTAGAGTTGATTTTTGTATATGGTGACAGGTAGGGGTCTTGTTTTAATCTTCTGCATGTGGTCAGCCAGTTTTCCCAGTACAATTTACTGAATGGATTCTCTTCTCCCCAGTGGTTGATGATGGAGGCTTTGTCAAAAATGAGTTGGTTGAGCAATTGGGGTTTTGCTTCTAGAATCTCTATCCTGTTCCATTTGTCTATATGCCTGTTCTTGTACCAATACCAGGCTGTTTTAATTATTGTAGCTTTATAATAAAGCTTAAAGTCTGGGAGCATGATGCCTCCTGCTGTGTTTTTTTAGCTGAGGATGGTTTTGGCTATTTGTGGTTGTTTATGTTTCCATTTGAATTCCTGGATTGTTGTTTCCAGGTCTGAGAAGAATACTGCTGGTAATTTAATTTGTATTGGGTTAAATCTGTGAGTTGTCTTGGGTAGGATGGACATCTTAACAATGTTGATTCTTCCAATCAATGAGCATGGAGATATTTTTCCATTTGTTTGTGTCATCTTTGATTTCTTTGAGCAGTGTTTTGTAGTTTTTGTTGTAAAGGTCTTTGACTTCTCTGATTAGGAAGATGCCAGGGTATTTCATTTTTCTGTGGATATTGTGTATAGGATTGTGCTTTTTATTTGAGTTTCTATTTGTTTATTATTGGTGTATGGGAATGTGATTGACTTTTGCACATTTATTTTATACCCTGAGACTTTGTCAAAGTCTTTTATCAGAGCGAGAATGGTATTTTAAATTAAACTAATTTAGACACTTGCACACATTCAAGAAAATGAGGTTTATAGATATTATCAAGGTAGAGGTGTAAATAAAAGAAGAGTAGATGATGGAAATGGAAGCTGCTTCATAAATACATAATTGTTAAATTCTATGAAATCTTAATTTTGTAGTCCAAACAATATACTATTCGACAATGGTACATTTTGAAATCACAGTAAGTCATTCATATTTAAGAAATTGATTTTATATATTTATGAGGCTGATCCATAATATACAGTTTTGTTTGTTTGTTTTGTTTTTTTCCTCCGGAGACAAGGTCTTGCTCTGTTGCCCAGGATGAAATGCACTGGAGCAATTATAGCTCACCATAACCTTGAACTCTTGGTCTCAAGTGAACCTCCCACCTCAGTCGCAGCTGGGACAACAGGCACATTCCATCACACCCAGCTAATTTTTTGTTGTTGTTGCTTTTGTAGAGAGAGGATCTTACCATGTTGCTCTAGTCTTGCAGTCCTAGCTTCAGACAATTCTTCCATCTCTTTCTCCCAAAGTGCTGAACTTACATGTGAGTCACTGTGCCTAGCCTCATAATATATATAGTTTTTAAATTGCATATGGAATATTATAATAAAGTATCTTAATTTTTGTTTTTTCTGAAAGTAATACTAATAACATATGAGTCATTTTCCATTTTATTTTGAAATTTAAGGTACACCAGTAATTATAACATTTGAAATTTACATTTACCTTTTTTGATATAACTTTTGGTACAATTAGTGTTCTTTCCATTTGGAATGCCACCTTAATATGAATTTAAAAATTCCTATTTCACTTTAACATGCTCACTATTATGTTAATTAAAATAAGCCAAGCACAGAAGACAAGTATGAGGGGGGGAACTCCCAAAACATAATTTATTTGCAAAAAATTGTGTATTTATTCCTACGTATTTAAACTTCAGTTACCTTCAAAGCGCTCTCTGTTTGATGCAATACAGCCCTCGAGATGCTTTTCCCACTGCTCAAAATAGTTGCTGAACACGTTCATTTGGATGCCTTTTAGTGTTTCTGCTGTTTTTTGTTTTGCCTCTCCCACGTCAGCAAAATGTCTCTCTTTGAGAACTTTTTCTATCTGAGGAAACAAAAATAAAATTTAAAAAATTAAGTAAAATTTAAAAAGTCACTCAGGGCCAAAATGGGTGAGTAGGGAGGGTGGGGCGGGGAATACTGCCATTTGGGTTAAAAACTGCTGAACCCTCAGCACCGTGTGGGCAGGTGCGCTGGTAAATCACCCATCTTAAAATGGGCAAATGCTGAAAGAATCTCTAAAAAAACCTTCACTGAAGCTGAACATAGCCTTTCACAACAGTGCTTACAGGTCCATGGATGCAGATGGGGTCCTAGAACACTCAACTGGTGGGAAAAGCCTGGACTATAAGAAGCCAGCCCTTCGGAAGTTAATTCCAGTTTTGTTTTTTTCTAGGGAGGAATCTCTCCTTGTGTCACATGTTCTCACTCCTGTGTGGAAACTATAAAAGTGGGGAAGAAGAAAGGGGGAGGCACATAACAACACAAAGGGTAACTGGTCCCAAACCAGGGCAAGAGAGAGTCAGCTGGAGGCCCAAATTTCACCTGCATGCAGCCTACTTGTGAAGTTAATCCTTCCTTGTACTCCATATCTCCATAATAATTTTTTTAAAAGTAGATCTCATCAAGATAAAGAGTAGAATTGTGGTTACCAGAGCTGGAAAAAGGCAAGGGCAGGGGAAATGAAGGAGAAAAGAAAGAATATAAATATGTTTACCAGTACTGATCCATACACTTAAAGATGATAAGGATGGTAAATTGCATTTGTATATCTTACCTTCACAAGAAAACCACAAACTGTAAGTGTATATATTCCTTCTACTTAATTTTTACTTATAATTTTTAAAATTTTGCTACTTTTGGTAACTTTTTTCTTTAATACAGCTGCTAATTTAATTACAGTCTCTTAATTTTTTTCAGATTTTCTTCAGTTGTATATTAGAAAAAAATTTTTCTCTCACAAAACTGCCTGAAATTTCCCTATAGAAAGTACAAATTAAATATAATTTTAAAATCAGGGCTTCTTAATAAATTGTCAAATTATGCATACCATATGCCCCTTTGATGGACTGGGGAAGGTATATGTTTTTTACAGTGCCCATGTCAATGGTTTTCATTAGCCCAAGAGCAGAGGGAGGTAGCTTTGACCTTGAGTCTTGTCTTATTCTAGGAGGAGAAGAAGAGAATTAAGATATTTCAAGGCAAGGAAATGACAGATTCTATTGGTCCCAAAGCAAGTAAGAAAGATCACCAGTCCACGTCCTGCCCTGTGGTTCTTAATACTTTCATTTTCACTGATAATTCTCTTGAAAAAAATTGTGACTTCTTTCATAAAAGCAAGTAGAGTGTGTTTTCAGAGCGACTATTCTTGAGTTATTGTAGACCATATTAGACTTTATGATCACCTTGCATGCCCAGAACTGAAAAGATAGATCTACTTCCTTTACAATTGCCTAAGACATCACGAAAACTACGGGTAGTCAATGGAATCCTAATGTCAAACAAAATTAAAACTTTTACTGACAGACAAAACTGTGACTTATCTCCTGCAAACTAACTTTATACTTCTATCTACATTTTTTAAATTAATAAAATAATTATAAGTCTGAATGGTATATAGCTGATTTAAGTATCTTTTATTTATTACAGTAAATCTTATACTTCATGATTAATATCATTTGAACAACCTGAAAAATAAAATATGGTCATTGCAATATCTGTTTTTAAATTACAATAGTGATAGAAATGATTATAATAAGATATATATTCTGTAAATGTTTGATTTGAATTATAATGAAAGTTCATGGAAACTTTTCTTAAAATTATTTTCCTTGATACCTGGCATCATTTTTTAAAAAAATTAATTTGGTGTTAAAAAGATCGGGGCTATAGTCCTTGAACCTAGGGTAGACTTGGCTTGAGGTTTGTTTCTGAGGGAATACCTTCTGACTCCAGAGTATTTCACAGAAAACCAGGCTAGAAGCAAAGAACAAAAAAGAGTAGAAATGCCCAAAAGCTTGGGAATTGGATTAAATGCCTAAATAAATGAGGAAAGGAAGAACTCAAAATAGAAATTAGAAATTATTTTGAACTAAACACTATTTTTAGAGTGTTGCTTAAGCCCTGTTTAAAGGAAGGCTTAAAAATTTAAATGCTTATATTAAAAGAGAATACATAATATAGATCAAAGTCTCCACCTCAATAAATAATAAAAGTAAGAGGAAGAAAATTTGAAGAAACTATATGGTAGGAAATAATAATAACAGCAGAAATGAATAAAACATAGATCTTAGAAGAGAAAAAAAGCCACCATTTGTTTTCTTGAAACAACTTTTAAAAAATGGATAACCCCAGATGGAGTGAATAAAGAAAAAAAAAGAGAGAGAGAGAGAGTATCAGGAATCTAAAGGGGACATCACTACAGATTCCAGCATTGCTAAATAGTAAACAAGAGTATATTATAAATAGCTTTCACCCAACACATTTGAAAAATAGATGCAATGGACCAATTCCTGGAAAGGCACAGATAACCAACATTAATGAAAGTCATAAAACATTGGAATAGAGTTACATCAGTTTTTAAAAATTTGTAATTAACCTTCCAATAAAGAAACTCCCAGAACCAGAAGCCATTGCTATTTATTTCTACAAAATATTTAAGAGAGATGTAATACCAATCTCACACAAATTTTTCCAGAGATCAGAAAAAGGAAGTACTTACTAATTTTTTTGAGACCATAAGAACTTGATACCAAATTCTGACAAGAACATTATTAAAAAAGAAAAATTTCAGAGCATTCACCTTTATGAACTACATGTAAAAGTCATAAACAAAGTATTAGCAAATTACAGCAAGATGTAGGAATGATAATCTGTCATGACTCAAATGGATTTATTTCAAGAATCCAACATTGATTTGAAATTTAAAATCAATCCTTTTAACTTACCACATTAAAAAGATAAGGTACAAAAATTATATGATAATCTTAGATGCAGAAAAAAATTATATGATAATCTTAGATGCATTAACAAAATTTGATATTCAATACATTTTATAAAGCGTACTGTAAATAAGAAGCAGTGGGAAACTTCCCTAATCTGATAGGTATCTTAACAGGAAAAAAATGTCAATATCATACTTATTGCTGAATTTGGAAGTGGTTTTCTCTTGAGAGTAAAATGAGCCAAGGACGCTTGCTGTTTCCACTCTGCATTTATCTAGCCAGTACAGCGAGTCAAAAAGAATAATAAGTATATGTATAGCAAAGGCAGGGTGAAAACTATTTTTATTAGCAGAGGGCAGGATTCCATAGAGGAAAAACTCCAAACAAATGCACAGATAAAATAATAGAATTCAAAAGTTAATTTATAAAGTTTATTGAATGAAAGTCAATATACATAAATTAATTATATTTCTATATCCTTGCAACAAGCAGTTAGAAAATATTTTTAAAATAACACTATTTACTACATTAAATAAATAAATGTAAAGTAGTTAGGAACAGAACTAATGAAAGATGTACTAGATCTTTATAGAGAAAACGTTAAACCAATTTTCAGAACAAGCAAAAACTTAAATAAAAGGGGAGATAGGTGCTGTTTGTAAGAATTGCAAATTCCAGCTCAAATTCAAACAGGATTTTCTTCTGTGGAAAATAGCAAACTAATTCTGATCTTATATAAAGTTAATATAATGTGTGAAAGAACAGAAATAAACATTCTAAAACTTATATAAAATTGCAAAAGATCAACTCAAAGATGAAGAGAGAAGGCAAAGAGAAAAGTTCTCGAGACACTGACATTTTCCAAGACAATGACCAGGGGGCTCTTCCTAGGATGAAGATCACTGTCAACAGCTCTCAGTCACATGCACAGAGCTTCCAAAGAGAGTTTCAAAAGCCCTGCACCAGACGTGAGCCAGCAGTGACAACCAACCATAAGGCCTTTCACGATTGCATTCAATATGAACACTTGTCCAAAACAAACGGAAAAAGAGCAAAGGAGAGAAAACCAAAGCAAGGCAAGAAGGATGAAATGACCTAAACATGTAGGTATCTTTTAGAAATAATAGAACACATTGGTCACATGAAACATGGTGCTACAAAAAAGGAGCACATACAAAAATGTGTGGGAGGGGCTAAGCACCCCTGAATATTAAAAGTGTGGCAGAAAAAATAAAATACCCATTTGAAGGTTTATATGACAAAGATAAAATCTTCCAGAAGGTAGAGCAAATGGCCAAACATATCAGTAAAAAAAAAAAAAAACAAAACAAAGAAAATAAAAATTAGAATGATGAACTCAAATCATTCTACAAAAAAGACACCTGCGCACACATGTTTATTGCAGCACTATTCACAATAACAAAAACATGGGACTGGCTGTGCTGTCCATCAACATATACACAATGAAATATTATGCAGTAATAAAGAAAGACAAAATTATGGACTTTACAGCAACTTGGATGGATTTAGAGTCTATAATACTCAGTGATCTATCACAGAAGCAAGGAACTGAGTATCACATGTTCACTCATAAGCAGACCCTGAACATTTACCATAATTCTACAAGAAAGGGATTGGTAGTAGTGGGACACTGACAGGGTGGGGGTGAGGGGCCAGGGACGCACATAACATCACTAAGGGTACCTGATCCTAACCCAGGCAAAGTGAGGACCAATGGGAGGCCCAAACTTCACCTGTAATAGACCACTTAAGTACCTAATCCTGACTTGTTTACCCCCACATCTTTAAAATTAAAAAGAAAAAAAAATTATAAAAAAGAATAATTAGATGATTAGTCTATTGAGGTGTAGCCAAATAAAATAAATTTCAGAAAGGGAGAACTAAAGAAACAGAGAAAAAATTACCAAATAATTACTTCTTTTATAACTCAAAAACAAAAATCTTCTCAGAGTTGGAAGGCATATAGTTCAAAACTAGAAAGGGTCCACACAATGCTCAGCACCAATTAAGTATAAGATTCAAATGATAATACTCAGACATCCCTTATATTTACTGTTATTTTCAATTCAATAAACCCTAATCACTTCACTGTCTTTTTGCCCCAAAAATACCAACAAGGAAATGTCTATGAATATTTTAAAAATGTTTATCCACGCCGGGCTCGGTGGCTCAGCCTGTAATCCCACGCCTTGGGAGGCTGAGGTGAGTGGATTGCCAGACCCAGCGGGTTCGAGACCCGCCTGGGCAGGCGAGACCTCATCTCTACAGTAAATCAAAAAATTAGCCGGATGTGGTAGCGCGCGCCTGTAGTTCCAGCTACATGGAAGACGGAGGCGGAAGGATCCCCGGAGCCCAGCAGGTCGAGGCTGCGGTGGCCGGAGCGGCCACTGCATTCCAGTCTGGGTGACAGAGTGAGACTCCAACTCAAAATAAATAAATAAATAAATAAAAATAAAATGTTTATCCACTTCAGTTTTTTTAAAATGTGCTTTAGTGTATAAAAGTACTACTCTATTTTGAACTAGCACCAAATCAATGGAATGCTTATTTATAACAGGGTTTGGCAAGGTAACCCACAATAGAAAACATTATACAACATAACCAGTAAGGAAATAAATACACATTTATCTAAATAAAACAAAAACTCACAGTATAACATGTACCCTTACTATATGAAATGCACTCTGGCCTACTCTACCCAATTTAAAGACATAAACACCATTTTTGAGACCCTCTAAATGTACTTTAGAATGTTCTTAGATCTTTCCTTTTAAGAAATTCTGCCTTTTTAGACTAAATGTATAATGGAACTCACTCCAAAGTTCCTTTCTACTGAATTTTTTTTTATTCTAGTGAAATTATGGCAACATTATAATTTATTATAGACTAAAGAATTTTGGGAGTGTTGAAAAGTTTGAAAAATATTCTTAGAAGAAAGGAGCATAAATTAGATTTCTTCTATTTGCAACTATGTGATGTGAGTAACGGAGATTGTGTGCAATATTTCTAATTCACTACTTTCTTGATCTTAGAGATGGTCCTTCAGAACATTATCAGCTTTTACAGTGATGTTGTGAATCTGATTTAGTGCTAAAGTGGTTATTAGACCTACCGCCCGCTTGTATAGATGTGGCTGAATCAATAGTGTTCACAGGCTAAAGTTGACTAAATAGCAGACACCACCAACTTTTCTTTATGAAACCTTATGACCTTTACTAAACATACTATCTGTGCCAATTACCAACATCCTAAACTTTACAGTTTCATTTACTAAAAGGATGAGGAGATCAAGGAAGAAGTAGCAGATTCTCTAATATTTACTCAAATTTTCCATAAAACTTAAAACAGTATTTTTTTCTCTTTCCCAGTGAATAACAACACTATTGTTCAGATATTATTTTGTTTATGCTTCTGAAGAGACCCACACCCACACCTGTCCTTGGCTTACTTTTATGCATCCCTAGGGATAATTTTTTTCAGGATCTGATTGTGGTTGAATTAATCTCATCATAGTGAAACTCTGAAATTAGTTTAGGGAACATCAGTCGTCTAAGTTTGATGACAAACAAATAAATCACCACCAACAAAATTAAAGAACTAGGAGCAGTAAGTGACCAGAATATAAAAGGGCAATATTAGGAGTGCTAATAATCTGAAGACACAATCCAAATGAAACTCAGGGGAAGAGAGAAGTATCTCTGATGTGCTAACTCCTCAGAATCCTGGGTATCACCTGTTACCATTTCTTTTTCCTCAATTTTCAACTTAAGTGTGTGTTGGTCATTGTATATATTTGTTTTTGTGTTTCTATTTCCCCTATTATTTGTCTTTCCCCATCAATTGTTCCTTGTTCCCTTAGTTTAAAGATAAAAAGTATTTCATCTTTTATGTTTCTTGAAGAAAAAAAGAGTAATTTTAGCTGCTTTTAGATTATGTCTCTCCAACCCGCCATTTCCTGGGTCACTTGTCTCAAATAGACGAAACTCTTTGACTCACAGTCCACATCTGTACTGTGAAGTTCACTGTTAAAAATTATTTAGGCTGTGTCTAAGCCTGTAACCCCTTTGGGAGGCTGAGGCTAGTGAATTGAGACCAGCCCAGGCAACTTGGCAAGACCTCATATCTACAATAAGAATCAAAAATTAGCTGAGTATGGTAGCACACCTCTTTAAATCTGGCTACTTGGAAGGGTGAGATGGAAGGATCTCCATGGCCCAGCAGGTCGGCGCTGGGGTGGCCGTTAAGTGTGCCACTGCACTCAGCCTGGGTGACAGAGTGAGACTCCAACTAAAAAAAAAACCCAAAAAGCTATTTAGGGCCCAAAAGAGTTTTTGTTTCTGTGAGCTCTCTCTCTCTCAAAGTTTATTATAAAACTAAAACGTCTTAAATAGTATTTATTAATTTATTTAAAATAATTAACAAACATTTTACATGTTAACGTGGAAACTTTTTTTAAATAAAAAATTTTACTAAAATGGTGACTAGGAAAAGTGTCATTGTTTTACATGTTTTCCAACTCTTTCTAATATCTGGCTTAACAGAAAACAACTGGATTTTCAGATCAGCTTTTTAAGAATCTGTTGAAATACATTATTTGTAGTAAAGTATATAAAGAAAATCCTGCCACACATAAACATGTAGATGAATAAGAAACGAGAATTTTACTAGCCTTTTCAGCTAACTGTAGATATTAATCATTTATATTATGCCAAACAAAAGTTGTCAGGGTAGTGACTAAAGGTTAACTCCAATAGAATGAGAAACCATGTCAATGAATGTGTTATATTCTGTTGGTTTGAAATCCATTGGTTTATATTGCACATTTAATGACTCCCTTATTCTTGAATTCTTTTGTAGCATCAAACATTGATTATGTGGAAAATATTGGTTCACTACGTTCTACAGCTTCCAAATGTAGAGACGTATTATTTCATAAGACTAAAAATTCTTTCTGTCTGCCACAATGAGCACACAATGAGAAGTTAATATCACTGAAGCCTTTTCAATATTTTACAACTACAATGATAGAAACAAGTTTTCCAAACTTCAAATTTTTACTTGAAAGCTAAAATTTTATCATTGGAAAAAAATTCTGTCAGTTGTTGTTCTTAAAGTGACATGCTCACTTAATTCATTTTCAAGAAAATGTCTGCCAAATTTCCAAGTCTGAATAACTATCATTTGCCTGTTTCACGACAAAAAAGTGGCCAATTGACCTTGTAACTCAAACAATCACACACATTCTTTTCTTCAAGATTACCCTTAACCATCCTATTCATTATCAAGTGCTCGTTGCGTACTTATTTTCACATACAAAATAATAAAAAGACAGGTGATCAAGGGTAAAAAATAGAATAAAAGGGGCACCCCCTTCGGGTCCCCTCTCACTGTGGAAAATTTCCTCTCAATAAATCCTGTTTTCTCACTAAAATAATAATAATATTAAAAGTAATAAATTGTACTCTTTAATCAAGGGCAGTCTTCAGTGAAATTGATGTATGTGTATGTACATTTCTATGAACATATTTCTACAGTCTGTGAACATGTGGTGATAAGTCACGCAAAGATTACTAGTGTGACTAGGTATCACTGCCTCAGTTCATGTTAAGCTGCCAACAATTTTACTACCTTGCTTTTGCTCCATCTGTGCGAATGTCAACACAGTAAAAAATGCAAATAGTAATTGGTATTATTCTGAAGAAAAATTCTGAAAACGTTAACCTTGCCAAATAGATCTTGGGGACCCACAGGTGTCCATGAACTTTATTTTGAAGATGGCTGCACCGTATACACTTCTTGCTTCTCCTGCTTATTTCCTAGTGATGTGTTACTAAATGAGAAAAGATGGTTTTACTAAATAATATCTTGCTGAAACACTATTTAGTATATTAGAATCCACTAACCAGAAGGTAAATGGCTATGTTCATTCAGTAGTTTATTTATAACAAAAAACGAGTGGTCCCAAGTCACTGTTAGAAAATGAATTTTGTGTGTTCCCCTCTGAATTAATAATGAAACCCCAATACTTCCCACCATGTGGCTGTGTTTGTAGATGGGATTTTTAAGGAAGTTTAAGGTTAAATGAGGTCACAAGGGTAGGCGTCTGATCCAGTAGGAGTCCTATCCTCATATGCGGAGATTCCAGAGTGCTCACTCTTGCTGTCTCTGCCATGTGAGCACACTGTGAGAAGGCCATCTATGAGCCAGAAGAGAGTCCTGACCAGAAACCGACCCTTGATCCGCCACTTCCAACCAACAGAACTGTGAAAAAATAGATTTCTGTTGTGTAAGCCACCCTGTCTCTGATGTTTTGTTATGGCAACCTAAGCAGATTAATACACCCACTTACATTATAATTCATGAAAACGCAGTCCAAGCTCGAGTTTTACGTGTCTAAAAAAATGTATAGTTGTGGGTACAAATATAAAATAGGTTTTTTATAAAATGCTGAATTTCAAATGTCTTAGGTAGTGAGATGTTATACTAAATCTAGGTATTGGTTCAGCTCTAATGTGAAGAAGTTAGATTAGATTATTGCTTTCCTTAATGCCTCATACTTCCCAAGAGCAAAACCATATTAGCTTGAAGAGTCTCGATATATTTTCCAAAATCAATACTTGTTCTTTAGCAGTGACACAGTAGCAGACAATTGCATAATGAAGCTGTCTGTCTTTATTTACACAATGTATTTTTGTATTCACTAGGCCAGAAAGAATAGTTCTGTGTAGCAGCTGTCATTGTATTTTTTGCTTATCTCAGTCCTGTCTGCCAGTGTTATAATTCACCAGCTGACACCCGCCTTGGCAGAAACCAAGGGCCGTGATTTCATGCCAAAGCAACAACGGGGCTCTGAACTCTGACACAATTCATCTTAGTTCTAGTTAGTAAAGGGGGATTCTTTGAGCTGTCTCTCCCTTCTGTTGAAGCATTTCTCTGTTGGGAGGAGAGAGAGGACGAGGAGAGAGAGGGGGTGGTGGTCAATGGAAATGAACACTGAGAAACAGTTATGGCTCTGTCTGGTTCTGTGGAACAGGGTCACAGGAAGACAGGGTGAGTTGTGAGGAATAAAGGCTGGACATCCAGATAATGAAATTCCTGCTTGTTTGATTTTGCAGAGTTGGAAGGATGTGAGAGCACATTTGGGATCCAAAAATACACTTCTGTTCGACTCACACTATTTGGAGGTTCAAAGTGTAATTTCTGGCACTTTCTGATTTAGGAAGCTTAGACTCAAGCATGAAGGCAGTTGATTGTAGTCATCAAAAATAGCCCTTTTTTGGTTGTGAATGCTAAGTAAAATAAAATAGAAAATATACTTGCTCAAGTTAATTTCTACACATCGACGTTGAGAGTTCAGACAGGTCTTATGCTATAGAGGCCTGACTGACTTCACACTGTAGGCAATGTTAAAGCTGAAAGAAGTGCTAGCCACATCATCATATTTTTTTTAATTTTCCTGTTTATAATTTTTTAAAAGTGCATCTGCCAAGTGTAAGAATCCCCTAGATTTCCCACAATATACCTAAAATGAGAACCATATTCTGTCCTATTTCCTGATACTAGGCATGTCATGGGACACTAAGTAAAATGCAGAAATAGGAGAAAACAAACTAGATAACTGAGGCTTGTAGATACTTCAGTTGCAATTAACTTAACGTATCAACCCACACTAGTTTTAAACCTAGAAATGTTAAATTAAATGCCTCAATTTTTCTTTTTCCCTTTTTGTTTACAGACGTAAGCCGATGATGAAAGCTTCCCACAAGAAGACTGCCTTAAAAGTAAACTGTAGTATAATAGGCTGATGTTTCTTGGAAAGTCATGGAACCTTGTATTATTAAATGAATAATGAGCCCCATAAACCACTGTATTATTATAATATATTTAGGGTGTTCCTAATTGTGATCTTGGTATTATGTTCATGGCAAAACTCTTAACTGGGGAGATAAATTTTGTGTGTCAATATCGCAAACTTAATAGGAATAACAAAAACAAAAGGAATAATACATAATTTAGCAAAGTCTTTTAAAAAGCACTATAACATTGTAGAACTTCTGCCTTTTGATTCCATCATTTGTATTAGGTTATTACTTCTTCAACCTCAGTACAACAGTCACTGAATACCAAAAAGAATATTGGTTTCTTGTGTTTGGCTCACTATCAGGTTGACACCACAACATTGAATAATGCTAAATTTTCCTGATGGACAATCTGCAGAAAATGTTTGGACTGTGTGTTCTCTTAAAAGATAATCCTTATTTGAGGGAAGAAGTTTGCAGAAAATGTGTTTTCACCTTAATGCTCATAAAATAACATTTAAGCATCAGTGACAGACCATCCATACTCACAAGGAGAATGGCAGCCTTGCTCCCACCAGATCTTTAAAAAAAAAAAGGATCGCCGGAGCCCAGCAGGCGAGGCTGCGGTGGCCAGGAGTGGCCACTGCACTCCAGTCTGGGCGACCAAGTGAGACTCCAACTCAAAAAAAAAAGGCAGATGAGAAAACTGTAGATATTTAGGATTACACTTACAAACAGATGGATATATTTGAGCAGAAATGGCTAAATGTGAAGAAAGGATTGAGCACACAAGATAACCAAATGGCTTAGTGCACAGTGGTGAGCAGGCCACGTACCAGTGCTGTACCTACAACAACATCACAGGAAATGAGCATTACCGACCGAGCCTCTGGTTATCTGAGCAGCCTAAGATCAGATAGAATGGGAGGATCTACTGTGTCCTCAGCATCCTGGAGGCCCCCAAGGCGATGCTGGAAAATGAGTCACCTACAGGCATACCTGGCCCTCAAACCAAATCCAACCCAGGGACCTGAGAGACTGACTCACAGAAAGTTAAGACAAAAAAATCAAATATGTGGCCAAAATGTAAAAACCAACAGATTACACACAGAAATGGAGACTTCTAAATTCTTCCTTCAAAATAATGGCCAATCTGACAAAATAGGATTATTTATTTTTACAGGCTCAAATAACATGGGTAGATGTGCCCTACGATTTGCCATAACCGACATTGGATTTTTGTTTATTTTGCCATAATGTTCTTACCTTCAAGAGCAACATATTTTATCCTTTTTATTTTTAAACAAATTATTTTGGATCCAAGGGGTATATGTGCAGGCTTGTTACATGGATATGTTGCAAGGTGATGAGATTTGAGTTTCAGTTGAGCCCGTCATCCAGGTGGTGAGCACGGTACCCAATGGGTGGTCTATCATCCCTTATCCCCCTCCCTACCCACTTTAGAAGTCCCCAGCGTCTGCTGTCCCCATCCTTATGCCCACCCACGCTGCCTTTTTTATCCCACCCAAACTGCTTCCATCATTTGTGTTAGAAAATTATGTCTTCAATGTCTATTATTTTTTAATCCTTATGAGAAATCTACTGTTCACTTAACAGTTGTTTCTAAGTTTATCTGGTTTCTGCTTTAGTGATGTTACATAACAAAGAACCCCACACCGGGCTCAGTGGCTCAGCCTGTAATCCCGCGCCTTTGGGAGGCTGAGGTGAGGGGATTGCCTGAGCCCGCGGGTTCGAGACCCGCCTGGGCAGCTTGGCAAGACCTCATCTCTACAATAAACAAAAAAATTAGCCAGGAGTGGTAGCGTGCGCCTGTAGTTCCAGCTATGTGGAAGGGCTGAGGCAGAAGGATCGCCGGAGCCCAGCAGTTTGAGGCTGCGGTGGCCGGGAGCGGCCACCGCACTCCAGTCTGGGCGACAGAGTGAGACTCCAACTCAAAAAAAAAAAAAAAAGAACCCCACATCATCTTGTGACTTAAGACAGCAAGTATTTATTTCATATTCAGAGCTCTATAAATTGAATGCAATGCAACTAATCTTGGTCAGGCTTATCTAGGCCTAACTGGTTTCTAACATTTCATTTGCATTCAGGTATGTTTCTCATGTCTTTATTCTAGGACCCAGGTTGAAGAAATTGGCCTACCCAGGACATGTATTTCATGAAAGACTTCAGACTCGAGAGGGCTTGAGATATGGAGCTTACACATGGTCATTTCTGCCAAAACTAATTACACAGCAAAGCACCAACTCTAGGAGCCAAGTAAGCATATACCACCCACCTTGGCAAGTGGGAAAAGACTCAGAAGCAAATAATGCAATCTGCCAAGATGGGCAAAATGTATCTTCTCTCTTGAGGCTTTGAATACTGCATCTCCTCTCTATCCCTAGTCTATCACAATTGCAATTCATTTTTTATTCAAACTCTTTGATAGTTGGCATGAAACTTTTAATTTGAAGCTCACACCTTTCTTCCATTCTACAAAATGCTCATGCATTTTGCCTCTTTCAGCTTCTAGAATTTCTGTTAGACATCTGTAGAACTTTCACTCAACTCTATGAGCCTATAGTTAGTCGTTCCTTTTTAAAATGTGCCTCTTTCTCACCTTCACTGTATTCCAAAGAAAATGTTGGGTTTATCTTTTGAGTCATACATTGTGTCCAGGTTGGTGTAGCCTATTTACCGTTTTTCAATGTGCAAATGTATCTTTTTAGTGCTTCTATTTGGTTTCTTTTGACCACCATTTGTTTTGTTTCTGCCTGTTTGTAGATCATAGGCTTCTGCTCTCTCCCTTCACCCATAAGCTCATCTCCATCTTCTTCCAATCTTATCTTCACCTTTCCACAACAGCAAAAGAGGGTCCCTGCTTTTTTCTATGTCTATTTTTTTTTTGACTGTCTAGATTCCATTCTATTTTTTCTTCATAGGTAAATTCTAATTTATTTTTGTTTCGTTTCACATGCACTTTAAATTCTTGATTTCCACTAAGTCTCAGACTCTAGACTTTAAGTATGTTAAGTCTCACTATTTAAAAAAAAAAGAATTAAACAAACCCTATACTTCTCTGCTGTTACCTTCCTTCTCTTCTTCACAGATCTTATTATGGAAGAATAGTACCTGCCTTCAGGTTTCTGTCAAGCCACCAGTGGCTTTGTAAAAACTGCCTGTATCTTTGGCTGCAAGCTACCTTATGCCAAGGGCATGTGACTCACTGAAAGAAGTGAGTAGATATGTCTTGTCCACACTCAACCACTAAGGTGAGTGTTCTCATGCAAGACACTCCTGCATAACTATACTTAATGGCCCCTTACAACCTAATCAGTTCTCATATTTCATAAGTCTGTCTGCTGTCCCTAAGACATATTGAAAGAACTGTCATAGAGTTACCAATGACCAGCAGGATGCTAAATCTCAATGATTCTTTATACTCTTATATTTATCAGTCCCTCTGAAAAATTTAAGGCTAGTGGCTATGTCTCCACTTTATATAAAATTCTCTCATATCTTGGTTGTATGACTCTACTTATCTGTATTTATACAAACATATGTACCTGCAGTCTCTACCTACTCTGGAAAGCTGAGTGTTAAGGTCACATCTCCTAGAGATCCTTACCGAATCCCTCCTTATTATCTGCCAAACAGCCTACTCACATCTATTACAATACATATAACAGTGTATTGTAACCATATTTACACATTCTGCACCCCACCTCTACTGTAACCTATCTTTCATTCAACTATTTTTATGTCAAAAAAAACCTAGCATATGATAGCTACCATAATAGATACTTACTAAATCGAATAAATGAATAGGTAATTGTCAGAATTCAATGCAACAGAGCATGTAAAAATTCTTGGTATCTGTCAGACACAAATAATTTCTTGTCATGTGAAACAAACAATATTTTAAGATAGGAATGTGGAAGCTAAAGTGACCATAGTGGTGTTGGATGCTAACAGAGGGTCTGAAAGATGTAAGAACGACCAAAGATGTGAGCACAGAAAACAAAGTTCTCCCCCAGTCCAGTCCTGCCAAATAGCTCCCGAAGGCATCAGCAGACACTTTTTTCAAGTTTTCTCTATTCATTTTTAAAGCTCCTTGTGCATTCAAGCAACAACACCTAAGAGGATTCTTCTGGCAGGTGAAAAAAAGTGTACAATGACTTTGATGATACAGTAACTGAGGTGAGGATTTTATTGAATTCTGATTTTTTTTTGAAACTGTCAAGAATGTAAAAACAGTGGAGCTAAATAGACCTATGTTTCCTATGTTTCTCTATCTTCTTTGTCATGTAAGGAGATATATTTCTAGCTATTTGCCATAAAATTAATAGATTCACATTTCTTTTGGGAAAAAAAATTGTAGCTTCTTCTCTATAAGATGGTCAGTCCTGGTACAGTATTCAAATTACCCAGACTTTATTAATCTTTGATTTAAGAGCACTTGATACTTCATAATACTCTTGACAGTAGGTGATACATAAAGTTAGGAAACAACATTTTCCTATGTATTCTCAAATCTGTTTCTCTTTAAGTGCAAGCAGTGCTTGTAACCATTATTCTAAAGGGTGAGAAAGAAGAAGTGTGGAGAAAATTCATCCACTCAAATAGAATTTAATTTTAAAGAGGCTATTCTTTTTGTAGGCCAAGAAGTCTACTAGTCCAGATTTGTAAATGAAAACAAATAAAAAGTAAAATAGCTTTAAATATATTTGTGCAGTAGGATCACATATTTTGAGATGTCATTGATTTCTTTTTAATATTGGTGCTAGAATGTATTACTCCTCTCTATTAAAGCAGATCATTCAATGCGCTCATTGCTTCAGAGAGGAATGTGACTGAATGCAAAGCTGAGAAATGGGGACTCCATTTGGAGAAATGATTTCCAACAGGCCTAAGGAATATGGAGAAGATGACAAATTGGGGCACAAATTTGGAGGAGAAACATCTGGAGTGAGAGAATGAAGTCTCATCTCATCAGAAAGAGGTATGCCAAGAGTAGAGATGTTGCAAAGTTGTGTGGACGGAGAGGTCTGAGGAGAGGCAGCAGCATAGAGACGTGGCACATTTCTGCAGAGGGCCTGACTCCCCACTGCTCAACGTAGCATTTGAGTCTGCAGTAGGCAGTGGGTTACTCTGTGCCAAGATCACTCCATATCATGCCCTGGCACTCTGGGGCTGCCTCACATCTGAGGGCTGCGGGCCAACTGTCCAGCCCAGGCTCTCACTTGCTCTCTTTGTGTTGAGGCCAAAAAGGCGGAGGCTGTTCTTCCTGACGCCTTGCTGTTGTCTGATGGGAAGTTCCCTTCTTTGCTACCACTTCCCTCAGCATGTGCCCAGCATGAACAATGCTCTCCATGACCTACAAATGTCCTTGAATAACTTCCTTGACTTTCACAGCATCCAGGGTCTTCTATTAATATGAGCTGAAATGCATGTTCCCCTGAACAATGATCAGGGAGGGGGGCTTGGGGGATGTGTTAAGCCCTCATACTTGTGTGGGAAGGAGTTGGGATGGGAAAGTGAGTGATATGAGTGGAATTGATCCCTTGAACCAGAAGACTCATCCATGACATGGTTGGGAAAGGAGAAGTCCCTTTTTTATTCAAAATATTTCAAGCAAACATATATATATGCATATCAACTTATACTTATTTATAGATATCTAGGATAGCTATAGAGTAAAGTTGGCACGTCTTATGTAATAGCATTTTCTTTTTAGATGTGACATATCTTCTGTTTTACATAAGTTACACACTGGGCACCTACAAATTTATTTTGTTTGGCTCACGTGGTGCTTTAACTCAAACTAATTACTAGCATTTAAATATTTGGAGATTTCAAATGGAAATCCAGATTTCTGCTGCTCTCATTTCTAACCTGGGTGGTTTCACAACATAGAGCCTATTCTTGTGTGGCAACCGTTAATGGTAACTGAACAGACACGGGCACCCTAGCTAAGGCAACCCCTTCATTCATTCCCTTTCCTCTCTGGGCCTTGAAGCACTTTGAGTGTCAAAATGCTTGCATTAGGAAGCTTGAGATCCCTTCCAAGAATTATCTAGCCTTTCAATTTCAAGATGAAATATGGCACACTAATTTGCAATACTCACACGTACTTAAATAAAAACACAGACTACATACAGAACCATGACTCAAATCATGCTCAGACCTGAATTATTAAGAGGGAGGCATGTTTTCTGTATTGAAAGAAGTTCTCTAAGTTGTAAAATGCAAGGAACACAAGGGGAGAGTGGGCAACCTGTACACAGCTGGAGAAATAGACCAACCAAAGAAGAAAACTTGCATGGACATTCTGAAAGAACAGTCAGCTTTCCCCTTAGAAAAACTAGTGTTGACAATGGAGGGACTAGGGAAGGTTCTGGGCCAGAATAAAGAGGACAAGAGTTCATCGTGGACCAATGGAGTTGTGACAATTTGTTTATACTTCATTTACAAAGGCAATCCTGACTTAGGAAAATGTCTAGAAGAGTTAAAATGTTCCTTTACTAAGAAGAACTACTCCTTGTTAAATTAAAAATACTTCTAGTCATGTGAGCAATAATAATTTACAGACAACACCGCCTGAAATAAATATAACAAAGTACTCGGGACACTTCTTTCTCCCAGATTACTCAAAATGTAGGGAATCACACAAATCACCCTTGAACACTCAGAAGTTCAAGAGTCAGTTTTTCTTTATCTTCAGTCTTCATCATGCATTTGACAAATATTACAAAGACATAGCTGCCATACCACAGGTAAGAAAAAATATGTTGGGTCAGGAAAGTATAACTGATATAACTTAAAAATACTGCAAATACTTGATGAGTATCAAAATGGTAGATTGCTCTCTTTGCTTTATTATTAAAAACCCTTTGATTTTAAAGAGAATACGAAATGGTAAAACATCAGAAAATTTCTGTGTGGTATTTCTGTTCAAGGCTCCCCTTCCCTTTTTTCACTATTAATCAATATATTCAATAAACAGCTTTCATCACTCAAAAAAAATTTTTTTATGAGGGTTAGCTCCTCAGACATTATCTTCCTTAAGATGTTTCCTATTTCATTCCTCTGACAGCTATGTATGTTGAAGATTACTAAGAGTTCCAAAGTGCTTAATAATAAAGATTAAATCTGAAGATTATGAAGGTTTATGCATTTTAACATACTGTGATGTGAACTTAATCTACTTAAGTCTAAAGAATCTACTTAAGTCTAAAGAAATTCATTTTATAAAGACCTTAGTTATTTGGACATGACTATTTGGGGGTTGCCTATTTACTTATTGATCAGAAATTTAAAATGTAACAAAAAATGTGTCTTTAAAAAAAAGAAAAACCAGGCATTTGTAGCATGATGGAAAAGTTCTATAGAGCTTTGAGGGAAGTCCATTCAATTCCACTGGCATTCATAAATGATGACTAATGCATTCAAATAGAATGAGTAATTTACCAAATTACAGACATTTGGATGGGCCCAGAATGAAGATCTTGTTTGTTTGGTTATGTCCTGAAGGGAATCTCAATGAGGTTTCCTTCGTTATGCCTGACTCAACAAATAGACTCCAGTCACAATCTGAACAAAAGCCCTGGCATGTAAATAAATGTGCAAATGATGGCCTGCTACATCACTCTTTTTGTCCTCAGCACACTCAGAAATAGTCAATCCCATTCAAAATATCAGTCACAAATAGATGGCACCATTGTACTGATCACACCAGCACCACAAAGGCTCCTCCTGGCTAGGTGTCAGTGTTAGACTCGTCCTTCTCGTGGCCAAGGGCCAGGTGCACACAGACTGCAAGGTGCCTATCCTAGCAACGTATGGTTCCTTGAAGTGCTCCCTCTATATTCGCATGGTAGTGACTCGTAAGATTGGTACTTCCCCCAGGATGGCACAAGAAAAGAGCTCTAAATCTCAGAGTGCTGCTTTTAAAGGACTTGTACTCTTTGGTTAAACCAGACATGAAGAAAAAGAGCAGCAAACTCCATTTCCAGTCATGATAACATACATATTGCTAAGTGTCCTATGGGAGAGGGGAGGAGATCAAACCTTGTTCACATTTTAGCTTTTTTTTCTTTGAGTTGGAGTCTTACTGTGTTGTCCAGGCTGGAGTGCAGAGGCACGTTCCCGGTCACTGTAAACTCGACCTGCTGGGCACAGGCGATTCTTCTGCCTCGGCCTTCCACGTAGCTGGAACTACAGGCATGCGCCACCATGCCTGGCTAATTAGCTTTTTCTTTAAAGATTAGAAATCCCAGGTGAAAATTTAAAATTGGCCCTTAGTAGAAATTAGCCTGTAGTAGAATTTTTCATTTCTATCATCAGATAAATAAGAGCTAGTGTATACCTAGTCCAAAAATTTTAAACTTCTGATAAATTTGACCAAGAAAATAAAAATATAGTCTTTGTCTCTGATACACTGAATTAAGTTTTAACAAACTTTTTTTTCCTACAGGAAATCACTACCTCAGCTTCAGTCATAAAACCTACAGAATTGGATTTTGCTAATCATTGGAAATCTGGCTGTCACTATGTCCAGAGCAGTCAGATAGTTGTCCTTTCTCTGCTAGAGAGGTCACGATCCTGGCCACTGTTAGCCTGTTCATTCTCAGGCATCACTCAAACACGTGTAGAGCACCAAATATACACAGCAGATGCAGGCAAGCAAGCTGTGAACAGGCCAGTAAGCAAGATCTGTGACGTCTGAGACCTCGAGGATGCGGTCTTGCCTGGAAGACATAGTTGACCAAATGACTGGGGAAGGGTAACTACAAAAGATCACCACAGAGCTCCCATAGATTACTTTGTTTCCCTGGTCTTAAGGAAGGATGTTTCCTCAGAGGAGTGATGTTTAAGCTGAGAGTGGAAGGATGATGCTACTGACTGGGTAAATAAGCAGCATAAGCAGATGGGAATATTCCAAACAGAAGAAATGGCATATCCAAAGGCTCTGGAATGAGGATGATAATAATGTATTTATGAAGCCACACAAATGCCAGTGTAGCTAGAGTGGAGAGCAGTATAGACTGGCCAAGGATGAGGCAGGGAAGCAGGAGCAAGCCAGCAACCACCTAGAGTCTGCGGGCTTTATCCTAGAGATGACCGAAAGGCATTAGAAGGTGTAAGAGTCTGCTGGAGCTGCCATAATAAAGGACCCCAGACTGAATGACTTAACCAACAGAAATTTATTTTCTCACTGTTCTAGAGGTCACATGTCCAAGATCAAGGTGTCGGTAGGGTTGGTTTCTTTGGAGGCATCCCTCCCTGGCTTGTAGATGACTGTCTTTCTCTCTGTGGTCTTCCTTCTCTGTGTGTCTGTGTCCTAATCTCCTCTTCTTATAAAGACATCAGTTGTATTGGATTAGGAGTTACCCACCCTAATGACCTTATTTTAACTCATCTTTTTAAAGACTCTATTTTCAAATACAGTCACATTCTGAGGTACTGGGGTTTAGGGCTTCCATAGACAAAATTTTTTGAGAGGTGCACAATTCAGCCCATGCCAGCAGATTTAGCAAAGGGTAGTCACATACCTCTATTCAGTCTTGACATACTCATTCTGGTCGTGAGTTGGAAAATAGAGCAGAAAACCAAGGTGCCATTGAGAAGGCCACTGCTGAAATCAGGGGAGAGGCCATAGCTGGATGGGTCCCAATTTGGCTACCTGAAGACTGCGATGAGTAAGTCCAGATAAAAAGGGACTTGAGGAAAGGACACATTACTTTGTGACAGCAAGAGAGGAGGAAAGGAAAGGGGACAAACAGATGTGTAGATGTGATGGCAGGAAGTTGAGGCGGTTTGCTTTCATGATTTCTATTTTAATTTTGTATGAGGTAGAACATTATTACTGAGACCAGAAAGAAGGAAAACTGCAGATGTGAGTTGGATGGAAAATGTTTTAAATTGCCATTCCAGAGAGTGAGGAAACAAGCTGACAAAAAATAAAAGAGAAAAAAAGAAAGAAAGAAAATTCTCATTAGAATTTCTATGAAGTGTTAATAGCTCCCTTAAGGATAAGTGACCACACTTTCAAAATGGCAGACATGTCCCATTTTGTGGGTTTTATTATTCTACCATGCTTGACTGTGTGGGCATTGATGTGGAGAAGGTCAGAGCTGGATTCTTCCAGGGTTTGTGTTTCTCGGGACAGAGGATTCTCCCTGGGATTGCAGGTCATAAGTGTTCCAGCTCAGCCTCCTGGGAATTTCCCAGGTGCTTGGAATTGGAAGTGATGATTTTGCAGAAAAAGCTGGGATAGTACGTGTTCGCTGGCAGTGCTGCCAGAATGAAAAGCTCCTGGAAGCATTTGACTTTGTGATGTGGCTTCTGGGGAGGGACTGTTTCCTTATTCATCCTGAGGCACATCTGATGAGCCATGGCTCCATGTAACTGCTCAAGACACACTGCCTCCTTTTATACTTCTACACTTCAGCTATTTCAAATGGCTGTTTGGCTGCACATTTCCCTGTGTGGGAAACATGCTTAGAATTTAATAGAACCAGCATTATATTCATGCCACGTAGCATATGATAAGACCCAAGAGATGAGGAAGGGCTGCTGGCCCTACGTCATCCTCCTGGTCCACATGCTAAAGTACCACTGGGATTTTGCAGCATTTTGGCTATCTTGGAAACTGAAAAAAAAAAAAAAAAAAAAAAAAAAAAAAATATATATATCTTCTCTTTAAAAATGATGGTTATCTCTCAGAGTCTGAATGCAAAGATGGAGGGCAGCCCAGAATGCCCAAGAATTTAATGTCCCTTCCAATAGCCTGTGTATCCTTCCATTTCAAATTGTCCCATTACCTTCCCTCACCAGACTCTCTCTCTCTCTCTCTCTCTCTCTCTCTCTCCCACACACACACACAATTTGTCACAGTATCAAGCTCTTCAGAATCATAGGAGCTCAGATTTCACATATCTCAAAAGGAAGGAATTTAAGGATGCAAATTCCATAACACAAATTGTTTTTACATATGCTACTAGTTATTATGTTGTGGGTTCTTGGTGTGAAATAATAATGACAAGGGACTTGCCAAAGAAAAGAAGCTGAATAAAATATTGTCCTAGCAGAGTGTAACTCAAAAGATAATGTCTTACATTTTAGAGCAAAATAAGCTTGTCTGAAACTTGTAGTTGAGGAAGGCATTGAATGTTCTGAAAAACTGTGTGATTTCTCTGTTAAACTTCATGGGACAAGTTACTGTATTAGAAATGGGAACTTTGTGTATTCAGTCTACAATATAACAACGAAATATAATCTTTCTCAAAAATATGCTGTCTTTCCATTACTTAGGCTGTGATTGCAAGCAGGTAAAATTAGATATAGATGCTATCAGCTGCTGAGAGGCAAGAAGCACTCTTAAATTTAGCTGCTGTTAGTAATTAGAGACATGGATTGGTAAGAAAGGAAGAGTCAGAAATAACAGAACCCGACTGGGTGGTGTTTTTATTAGATGGTATCCTCAGAGAATCACTTCTTATGTGGCATTCCAAAGATAATGGATAGGACCCCACAAGATAAAGACCCAACTGAGCCAGAATTATGACAGCTGGCCCCCTTGCAGTGATGGCAACTAAACTTCTATTTCCAGGACTTTTCATTAAATTAGACATTTGTTTCTAAAATCTAATGCATTTCTAGTTTCAGATCACTGAAATGGATACAGATGTAGAAAATTATAAATTCTACAATACTTTTCACTTTCTTCAGAATTATTTTTTAAAAGGAAATATAATCTATATAACAACCAGGAATATCTACCACAGGCTCTCATAGTCTTTTAATAACATCAAAACCACCTTCATGTGTCTTACTATCAAGAATCTCACTACCTCCTTTAGACTACAGAAAGAAGCAATACCCGATATTTCATATAAAAAAAGAATTAATTTATCTAAACAATGAAAGCAGTCATAATTCTCTTAAACTTGGATTGAAATTTTGCCTTGTAGAGTTTGGATTATTTTTTATTGTAGAAAAAATTCAGATATGATATGTTTTGAACATGTTCTACAACATGTCAGGGTTTTATTTTATCTGTAAAATTAACAGTCTCAAAGACACAAACTAAGAGAAAGAAAAGATACATCTCAATAGCTCCACAAAGCAATTTCACCAAAATTAAATGACTTAAAAAAAAAAAAAAAAAAAAAACATGTGGCAAACAGACCTGGGAGTTTGTTCTAAATTGGAAGTGTTCTGCCTTCCAACTTTCAGTTGAAGACCAGAATTACTTCCTTCTGCTGGAGATCTTAGAAAAGTTCTCTTGAAGAGGTACACAGTCTATTTTCTGTAATATTATTTTGGTTCCATGGACTTGTAACAATCTTCAGCAATGACACCATGAAATTATTTTTAAATTTTCCACTATAATATTTTCCTTTTTTTTTCTATTCCCTTCCTCCTACAAAGGATCTTGTAACTATGCATATCTAAAAGAAAAAAGACCATCTTTGACATCTCATGGCATCCTACCTTTGCCTCATAGGTCTATTTCTGTGTTTACTGTTTTTATTATTTCTCCGAAGATCAGGAACTAACTTTTCTCAGGATACATAGAGCTTAATACTCTATACTTCACTTCCTACTTTCCCAGCAATATTTTTTTTTGTGAAATTGTCTCCATTCCCACAGCCATTTGTACCCTTCAAATGGGATTAAGTTTATCATCAAAGTGAGGATGAGGGTGATGGGATTCTGAACACATCACCTTAAATGATGGCTCCTTGGTACTGGCTGGGAGCGGCCACTGCACTCCGGTCTGGGCGACAGAATGAGACTCCAACTCAAAAAAAAAAAAAAAAAGAATAGCTGCAGAAAGTGCTCTCTGATCATCTCTGCCCTTCTCCCATGAAGCAGCTTATAATAGAATTGTCTCACCTTCCTTGAAGTGGATCAAAAGACTCCCATTTGAGGGGTACCCTCTCTATTTCTAGAGGGGGAAAAAGTCTTTGTTTCTGAAGACACCAGAGCACTGAGAAGGACCTAAGCAAACAGGCTTTGCTGAGTTCCCCCCAGTTTATTACCATTAGATCATATGTCCAATCACACATCTCCACAAGTATTTTTTTCTTCATCAAACTTAGCATAAAAACATACAGTTTCACCTATTTCTTTGGTCTTCATTTCCTTATGAACTTTCCCATGTCACCATAAACTTCTAATAAATAAGTGTGCATGCTTTTCTCTTGTTAATCTGTCTTTTGCTACAGGGGCCTCAGCCGTGAACCTAGTGATGGGTAAGAAAATAAAATATATTTTTCTTCCACTGGGATAATCACACTTTCTTTAGTATCGATCCTTTCTGGTGCCAACCTCCCCTCAGTGCTCGTGTTTCTACTTCTTTTCTAATTCTGCTCTATAAAAACTTATTTTCAGGGAAGGGTACAAAAACTTATACATAGATCTGGAAACACCTTAACATGATTTAGTGACTTCAAACTTAGGTGCAACTGAACTTTAAAAACAAACACAAATTATAAAGTAAAAAATAGTGTTTCATTTTTTCAGAATGTCAGGCTTGCACAAGCACACAGAAATGCTAATTGTGAAGGTTCTAGAGAGATTATTCCCTGTAGTTAATCAAACCTACTCTCTCTTTGTTTATTCATCCTATAAGCATTGAGTGCTTACAAGATATCAGAAAGGGTTTGCAATCTAGAGACTCCAAATCAAGGAAGGTTATTTAAATGTTAGAGGGTAGACACAAAAAAGAAGTAACTGGACCTCAGGATGTCAGCGAAAGCTTCAAGGAAGATATGACACTGTGATTAGGTCTGAAAGGGCTGCAGATAATTTCTAGGTCAACAAAGAGTGAAAAATTTTCTGATCTCTAGGAGTTACTATGAGCCAGACCTCTAGAGAGACTCAAACTTTACCGGTACGATGTCCACTTGTATACCTAATCCTCAATTGTACCTCACATTTTAAAATAAAATATAACCCAGGCTCGGTGGCTCAGCCTGTAATCCCACGCCTTGGGAGGCTGAGGTGAGGGGATTGCCTGAGCCGTGGGTTCGAGACCCGCCTGGGCAACTTGGCAAGATCTCATCTCTACAATAAATCAAAAAATCAGCCGGGCATGGTAGCACGTGCCTGTAATTCCGTCTACTCAGAAGGCTGAGGCGGAAGGATCGCCGGAGCCCAGTGGGTCGAGGCTGCAGTGGCGGGGAGCAGCCATTGCACTCCGGTCTGGGTGACAGAGTGAGACTACAACTCAAAAAATAAAATAAAATAAAATATAAATAAATAAATGAATAAATATAAATAAATAAATTAGAATGAGTTTGAGGAAATAGAAATTATGCAAGCAAGTTAAAAAATGGCATGTGAAACATTTCTAAGAAAGAGATGAATGTGCAGAGAAATCAGGGTCAGATCACTGAGACTTTGTGTCTTTTACGAGTAAGGACCTGGCCCCATATGTCCATATTTCCTCGAGTGTGTCATGTGCGCCGTTAGTGGAACATGAGCTGATTTAAAGTGTTTGGGGATACTTTGGTTATTTTTACTCAAAAATCATGAAATAATATCTTTGAAAAATGACTTTCTTCTATGAAGACCATGAGATACTGATATTACATTTGTGGAAGTAACACAAAACGTCCCATACTACTACGACTACTATCACTATTACTAAATAAATACTGCATTAAATATTTTATGAGATAAATAAAAAGGTAAACAATTATGCAAGCGGTGTTTAAATATGGCAAGCATCATAAAAGTGATATACCAACAACTTCAGTTTGGAAAGCCAAAGAGAGATAGTAGGAGACTGTTGTGAAAGGTGTCCTGGGAGGGACATCATCAGTGTGGAGTTCCCATGTAGGCCATTGCATGATTGCCACCGATGTGCAATCAGTCCCATTCTGAGTTTTTACCTAAGGGCCACTTTCCTCAGTCCTCTTTCCACTTCATGGAAACACCACGTGTTAGCGCATCAGGTTGGAGATGGGAAGAAAAAGAATTGATTATTTTTTGGTGAAAGATACTCTTCTCCATTTCAGTGCAATGGTAGCCAAGCATTTGATTTGAGCACCAAGCTGTAGACCTTACTGCCCCCTTGTGTGTGTTTGTATGTGGGCAAATGTGCACGCCTGTACACACGTACACACACGCACAGGCACATGCACAGAGCAAGGCAGGGAGACATTCCTTTCGGGAATTCAGTCAAAAATTATTATTTTCCACTCCAGTGGAACTCGCATTCCAGAAATCATCCAAGGAGACAAAATCAAAGGAACTGATGTGTCTTTGCATTAAAAATAATTTGCAGGATCAGTGACCTGAGCTATCTCTATGTTTATTAGTTACATGGGCATTTTAGTTTCCACCCCTTTTCTGTCCCTTCCAATAAAAGCAACTGATGAGATGTTCTTGGCTAATTTATTCATCAGACTCTACTTCCAAGCTCCCCTTAAGGAAAAGGAAAATTGTAGGTAATTTTACAAAAAGTTTTGATGGTATTTACGGTCATCATTTAACCATTCAGGGTCTAAGTGCATATTGACTTCTATTGTTCACAAGTTACTTTACTAGTAATAGTCTTAGTCTTGTTCACCCAACAAGATGGTAATTTCTGAAGGAGGGAATTGCATATCTCATTTACTTTTCTCTCAGGGCACATTGCATAGGTTAGGCATAGAGTAAGTGCTAGATAAATATAAGTCCCTTTGTGCTACAACACTCAGTCTGTAATTACTAGGTCATGGAGGAACTATAAAAGATGGACAGAGATAACTATAAAAGATGGACAGGATGATTAAGGGACTTAGAAAATCTGGGTCTATTGTGATTTCCTATGGAGCATATCTCCTCTTAAGCTGTTTGGCGCAAAATGGCTGATTTTACCTTAGTGACCATTTTAAACAAAGGTCTCCATTAGAAGGGTACATTTTTTTCCTGCCACTGAACATCAGAGCTAGTCTCTGGTCTTACTGACATCACAGTTGCATGTCCGGCTAAACACTGCTGTTCAACTGAACTTGTTAGTTAAACAGATTGTAGTAGGTATGAAACAGTGTCATTAATGATTACTCTAGGACATCCCAAATGTGAGTCTGCAAACCTCAGGATATTGTCAGAGGCCTAAAAGTATCACTATAAAAAATTTTCGGTTTCTGTATTATAATTTAAATATGTTAAAAATGCCTATTCTAACTTCAAACTATTTTACAATATATGAAAAAATATCTTGGAAATTTGTGTGTACAGTAAAACAGTGTTTAGTGAGAAATTTATGTCATTAAACACATACGTTAAAAAGGAAGAAAAACATAAAAATAAATAACATAGATTCTACCATAGGCAACCAGAGAAAAAAGATCAAGACTAAAAAAAGAAAAAAGAAGAGGAAGAAAGAAATAATAAATATTAGAGCAGAAATTAATGAAATTGAAAACAAAAACAAACAACAAAAATAGAAACTGACTCTGAATTACTCAAGAAAAGTAATAAACTCTGGAAAGATCAACAAAGAAAAAAGGAAGAGAACACAGATTACCAATATCAGGGATAAATTAAGAGACTATTTACTCAGATCCTGTAGTCATTTAAAAAAATACTGTCAACAGCTCTACAAACAAATTTGACAACTTTGATGAAAATGAACAATTTCTCAAAAAACAAAAATGACTATAATTTACACAAAAAGAAGTAGATAATTTAAATAGCCTACAATTATTAAGAAAATTTACAGTTAAAATTGTAAAAAGAAAAATTAGCTGGTCTAATTAAGTCAAGAGAGAAGACACAAATTATTCATATGTGCAGTGAAAAAGGTGTCATCACTACAGAGTCCATGGATATTAAAGCATAAAAAAGAAATACTTCTAACAAGTCTATTCTCACAAATTTAATAACTCAGATGAAATGAACCAATTCAAATAAGATACAAACTACCAAAAACTCACACAAGGAGAAATGGGTAATATAGCTTCTATAAATAAAATAAATTGAATCAATAATTAATGATCTTCCAAAAAAAGCACCAAGCCCAGATAATTTCTGTACTATAAATATTTTAAACTTCATATTTTTCTGATGTCCCAACTTCTCCACAAATAGGCTATAAACACTCACTAAGTGTACCAGTGTGGCAAGACTGGTCCCTGCCACAAGTTAAATCTTCCTATTCTGACTGTAACCTAGTGACATTCAACACACCAACAAAATCTTCATATGTCCTTTTCTTGTGTAAACCTTCTCAGTAAAATCATCCGGTAGTCAGAAGTTTGAGATCATCCTGGATAATATAGCAGGACTCCTTCTGTACAAAAAAAAAAAAAAATTAGCTGAGTGTGGTGTCATGTGCCTGTAGTACTACCTACTCTACTTGGTGGGTTGAAGAAATAATCTCTTGAATCCAGGAATTCAAAGCTGCAGTGAGCCATGATTGCACCACTGTACTCTAACCTGGGCAAAAGAGAGAGACCCTCTCTCAAAAAATAGACACTTGCCCACAGGTAGATTCTCACTCCTATTCTCATTCTCTTTCTCTCTCTCTCTCTCTCTCTCTCTCTCTCTCTCTCTCTCTCTCCCCCCTCCCTTTCCCTCTTTCCTTCTTTCTACTCTTTCTTTCTCTCTTTCTCTTTCTTCTCTCGCCCTCCCCTCCCCTCTTCTCTCTTTCTCTCCCCCCCCCTCTCCCCTCACCTCCTGCGTAGTTAAGCTCATTTCCTGGGAACTTCTTCTATATAGTTTTCTGCTTGATGTAATATGACTCCAGGATCTATGAGTGAAATAAATCCTTCAATTTATTATTCAAAATAATGCATTACTGAATGTAATTTCCATGGCCATGTTGGAATGAGTATTAAAGACCCTACAAAAGGAATTTATTTCCCCATTTATAGCAAAATGTCTTCGTCAAATTCTTCCAAACATATAAAATAGAAGTACTATTTCCTCACAATCTCTTCCCAAAAAAGTATACAGACCACTTCCTAATTCATAACTCATTCTGTGAGCCAACATTACTCCAATACCAAAGCCAGATAAAGACATTAGAAGAAAAAAATCTATAGACCAATATATCTCATGAATATAGATGCAAATATCCTCCACAAAATAGCATAAATTTAATCTAACAATATGCAAACAGAATTGCACATCATGACCCAGTAGGATTTATTCTAAGTATGCAAGACTGGTTCAACTTTCAAAAATTAATGTAATTTACATATCAACTGACTAAAGAAGAAAAAATATATAGGCTTTTATCAACTGATGCATTAAAAACAATTGACAAAAACTAATACCAATTCATGACAAAAAGCTCTCAGCAAACTACGAAGAGAAGGGACCTCGCTCACGCTGATGAAGAACATCTATTAAAAAAACATGCAAGTAACAATGTGCTCAATGGTGAAAGGCCAGACATTTTGCTCCTGGGATCAGCAACAAGGAACCATTCCTATTCAAAATCATACTGCAAGTCCTATTGGTGTAATAAGAAAGGGAATGAAATAAAAACTATGAATGTTGGAAAGAAAGAAATAAAACTGTCTTTATTAGAGAACGGTATTTTAAAAAAATCATGATTTGGGGATGGTTGAGACTGAGTTGAAAAGAAAACTCAGAGAAGTCTGACTAAAATTTGGTCAAACAGGGAGTCTGTGAACATACCAAAAAACAAAACAAAACAACAACAACAACAAAAAACTAGATACAAACCTTTTACAAAAATTAAGTCAAAATGGGTCATAGGCCTAAATATAAAGTGCAAAACTATAAAAGTTCTAGAAGATAACATGGGAGAAAATCTACATGATCTTAAATTTGCTTATGAGTTTTTGATACAACACTAAAAGCATAATTTATGAGATAAATCTGTAAATTAGATGTCACTAAAATTAAATGTATTCTACAAAAGAATGTTAAGAGAATGAATAGATAAACTCTAGACTGTGAAAAAACATTTAAAAAATACTTATGTGGTAAAGAACTTGTATTAAAAAAATAAAAAAGAATTCTTAAAACTCAACAATAGGAAAACAACCAACCCAATTCAAGAAATGAGCAAAATATCTGAGCAGATCTCTAATCAAAGAAGATATAAACATGGTAAATAAGCATATGATAAGAAGTTCAGCTGCATTTATCTTAGCTGTCCTATTGCTGCTGTAATAAATTATCACAAGCTTAGTGTCTTAGCTCAATACAATTTATTTTTTATAGTTCTGGAGGTCAAAAGTTTGAAATGAATCTTACAGGTAAAAATCAAGGTATCAGCAATGCTATGCTCCTTCTGGAGGGTAAGGGAGAATTCATTTCATGCCTTTCCTTGCCTCTGGATATGTAGATGCTTCTAAATACATCTATAGATGAATTCATGTACACACATATACATACTTGCTCCATGAGCTGAGAGGGCCTAGAAGCCATGACACTGAGTAGCAGTGAGCACACCTAGAGCCCAGGGCTTGGCTCTTGTCCTGAGCTCCTGGGAGAAGTGGTTGATTCCAGGTTTGGGGGGGGAAAATACACACACACACACAAACACACACACACACACACACACACACACACACACACACACACACACACACACACATACACACACACACAGCTAGCCTGGAAATTTTAAAAAGCACATAATTATGAGAGCATGTCAAGGGACACATGAGACAACTGAAAGAGTTCCCTCGTGGCCAAAGCTAAAAACAAAAACAAAACAAAACAAAACTCCTCCCTCCCAAATTTGTACAATGAAATAAATATACTGCTGGGGCTCGGTGGCCCAGCCTGTAATCCCGCGCCTTGGGAGGCTGAGGTGAGTGAATTGCCTGAGCCCGCAGGTTCGAGACCCGCCTGGGAAGCGA